>NC_052349.1:72037942-72064047 GCF_009727055.1 Benincasa hispida
CTTTCAAAGATTTAGACAAGATTAATTGAAGTAGCAAGCCTTTTTGGTGATTAAAGAGGTTTAGGCTATATTGAATGAATGTTCTACTCCTTCAAGTCTAAAACTATCTTGTTTAAAGCGATCTCCTAATATGCCAAGCTTAATATGCCTAAGGTTAATGGTCTAAGCATGTTAAATCTACTTTGTGCTATATGTCATTATTGTGGTGGTTGAAGGCCATATTAAGACCTTAAGTATTTTAAATTGAATATGCTCATACTACTTCTCCAAGAAGAAATTTTTCTCAAAAGGGCAAAGTTTACAATGCTCCAAGGAATAATTCTCCAAGAAAAGTAGAGTGCATAAATTTGTTGTAAGAGATAAATCTTTGCATAATGTTTTTTGTTTCTCAATGTGCAAGTTTGGAGCATACAACTTTATTCTTTGTTACTTGTCTAAATCCAATGCCTTTAATGTCTATGCAAAAATGAAATGGATTCCCAAGTTTATCAATGCTAACACTCTGGACCCAAAGAAGTGTGTGGTACCAAGAATCAAACTTGAACATTTGTGTTTGTAGGTTTTGTTTGGAAAGCCTCTTAAGAAAAACAAGTGGGTACTTGGATAGTGGTTCCGAGGGCACATGAAGAGAGACCCATCCAAGTTTGTCCTCTCTCTCCAATAAAAAATGGAGATCTGTAACCTTTGGTGACAACAAGAAAGGTAAATAATTGGTAAAGGTAGTATAGGTAATGAATTTCTATTTTAATTGAGAAAATGTACTTTTGGTGATGGTTTAACATGATTTACTTAGTATTAGTCAAATTTGCTGTAAAAGACTTTAAGAGTTGTGTTTGATAAAGAATTGCATCATTGAAAATGTTAGTGTAGAAAAAGTTTATTTTGGGAAAATAGAGATGAAAATGTTTATACTATGATCTTGAATGATTGTCCTATTAATGATAAATGTTTATCGGCTTTGCCATAATGATTATTGTTATGGCATAGAGGCTAGGACAGTGCTAGCATGCACTTAATTTCAAATATTTCCAAGAATTTCTTTGCGTTTAGAGGTCTACCCCAAATTTAAATTTGAAAAAGACAAAGTTGTGATACTTGTCAAGATGGGGTAAAGCAAACTAAGTCTCTTTCAAATCTAAAATGTTAATCTCTACAACTAGACTCCTTCAACTATTACACATGGAACTTAATTTGGCCCTTTTTAGAATTGCTAGTTTTGGAAGGGAAACTATCTATGCCTTTGTGATAAGTTGATGACTTTTCAAGATTTACTTGGGTTTTTGATGCTAAAACATAGGATGATGCTTTTGAAAATATTTTCTAGTTTTGCAAAAAGAGTTCAAAATGGAAAAAGATTTTTTGATTTCTAAATTAGGATGATCATGGAGGAGAATTTGATAGCAATGCTTTTGAAACTTTTTTTTGTGAAGAAAATGGTTTTTCTCATAATTTCTCCGCTCCAAGAACTCCTTAACAAAACGGTGTAGTGAAAGGAAAAATCGTACTTTGCAAGGAATTTGCTAGATCAATGTGCATGAGTATGGTTTACCTATATACTTTTGGGCGGAAGCCGTTAACACCGCTGTTATGTTTTAAATAGAGTTTTAATTAGATCTTCTTTGGATAAAACTCCTATGAACTCTGGGGCATAACAAAATTCCAAATATTGGGTATTTCAAAGTTTTGGTTGCAAATGTTTTATTTTGAATAACAAAGAAAAACTTAGAAATTTTGATTCTAAACAGATGTTGGTATTTTCCTTGGCTATTCCTTTACTAGTAAAGCTTATAGAGTTTTCAATAAAAGAACTTATAGTAATTGAGAATCTATGCATGTTAGTATTTGATGAATCTTGCAATGTTATTTCTAATGAGCCTATTTATAGTGATGATTTTAGAAGGAAATTTTCGGAGATTTATTTGTTAGTGACAAAGGCAAGGAAATTGTTTCAAGTAAGCAAGATGTGAGCTTAATCGGAAAAGAACGAAGTTGGTTTCTTCATCCTGCGTAAAGAGTGGAGTATGGCTCCCTTCCCATCCCAAAGAATTAATTCTTGGTGATCCCGAACAAGGTGTGAAAACTCGTTCCTCTCTTAATATGTTTAATAATCTTGCTTTTGTTTCTCAAATTGAAACCAAAAAGTTTTTTAAAGATGTCGAAAATGATGAAAATTTGGATTTTCAGCTATGCAAGAAGAATTAAATCAATTTGAAAGGAATAAAGTTGGGAGTTTAGTCCTAGGCCCTCTCATACTTCTATAATTGGAAACACATGGGTCTTTAGAAATAAAATGGATGAAAATGGAAATATCATTATAAATAAAGCTAGACTTTAGGGCTTCCAGGGTTATGTCAAGAGGAAGGAATAGATTATGAAAAAACTTTTGCACCCGTTGCTAGATTAGAAGCTATTAAAGAATGTTGTTTGCTTTTGCTTCTTGTAAGAATTTCATTTTGTATCTCAAATGGTGTGAAAAGTGCATTTTTTAAAATGGTTATTCATGGAGGAAGTTTATGTAGAACAACCTCCGGGCGTTTGAAAGTTTTGATTTTTCCAAATCATGTCTATAAGTTGAAAAAGGCTCTTTATGGCTTAAAACAAGCTCCAAGAGCTTTGGTATGATAGACTTAGTAATTTTCTTGCCTTGAGAATGGATTTAAAATGGGTAAAATTGATACTACTCTTTTTATTATGACTAAAGAAAAATGATATGCTTTTAGTACAAAATTATGTGGATGATATTATTTGCTTCTACTAATCCATTTTTGTGTGAAGAATTTTTTAAGTATATGCATAGTGAATTTGAGATGAGTATGATGGAGAGAACTTAGCTTCTTCCTGGACTCCAAATCAAAACAACTTAAGAATGGTATGTTCGTAAGTCAAGAAAAATACACAAGGGATTTGCTCAAAAGGTTCAAATTCAATGAATGTAAAATTGCAAAAACTCCTATGAGCACATCCATAAGCTTGGCAAGGATGAAAAAGGTAAGTGGTGTGGTAATGATGTGGATCTTTACTTTATTTAAGCTGCTAGTAGACCCGATATTATGTGTTAGTGAATGTCTTTGTGCAAGATTTCAATCTTGTCCTAAGGAATCACAATTTACATGCGTTAAAGAATTTTTAAATATTTGCTTGCTATTATTGATTTTAGACTTATGGTATCCTAGAAATGTTGAACTTAATTTGATAGGATATTCGATGCGGATTTTGCGGGTAGTTTACTTGACCGTAAGAGTACTAGTGGGACTTGTCAATTCTTGGTAATTTTCTTGGTTTAGTAAAAAGCAAAATTCGGTTGCCTTATCCACTACAAAGCCGGAATATATTTGCAGTTGCTAGTTTTTGTGCTCAAATTTTTTGGATGAAATAAACTCTTTTTGTGATTTTGGATTAAAGTTTGATAATGTGCCTATATTTTGTTTGATAATACTAGTGCTATTAATTGACTAAAATCCTATACATCATTCTAGGACTAAACATATTGATATTAAGCATCACTTATTAGAGAGCATGTGCCAAAAATGATAATTACTCTTGAACTTGTAGGCCTTAATAATCAATTAGCGGATTATTTTTATCAAGCCTTTGAATGAAGAAAACTTTTGCCAAAAATAGGTTTGAGCTCGGTATTATTCGTTGTGATTGCCTCTTGATTTTATAATTTTACTTGTTAAATCTTTTAGAAGACATTTTGATTAGGGGGAGATATGGAAAGCATGTGTTAATATTCTTAGGGGGAGTTATGCTAAATTATGTTCATGTTTTTAAGGGAACAATTTATGTTAGTTCTAAATTTTCTTAATTATTCTTTTTTATTTGATTCCAAAGGGGAGAAGTTTTAAGAAAAATATGCTATAAATTTGTTATGATTTTGATTGTATTAATTAGGGGAAGATTTATTTTCTTGAAGTGAAATTTCAAGAATGATCTTTAGGGTGAGAATTTTCAAGAATGATCTTTAGGGTGATATGTTGAATTTTATTTATGTGCTACATTATGGTTTACATGTATTTCAAGCTATTTTTTTCTTGAATGGTTTGTCATCATCAAAAAAGGGGAGATTGTTGGCTTTTTGGCCCTTAATCTCAAATTAATGAATTTTAATTAATTAATTAATTCAATTTTTTTGATGATAACAAACTTAATTTTTAATTACCGAAAATCTTAGTGTTTTAATATGTCCATAGTATAGAGCTCGGAACAAAGATTCCAACACCTCTTGAATCACTCAAATCGGAGCTAAAACGAAGACGATATGACCGAAACAAGTCTATAGAGAAAATACCGTGGTGGATGACGTGGCATAACCAACCATTTGTACGGTAGACATGTGGTAGCATATTGGTTGAATGGTGGATCATTAAGAGATTAACATATGATGGGACTTTTGACTTTTGGATTGATTTAAAATTAAAAATTTTAAATAAAAAAGAAATTTAAAAGGAAAATAAATTTAATATTATTTTATGTTTGTGTCTAACGGCTAGTTTTTTACACATGGTATGTTTTTTATTTTTTGGATTGACTTTAAAAGAATGAATTTTAAAAAGAAAATGAATTAAAAAGAAAAATGAATTTAATATTATTTTATGTTTGTGTCCAACAGTTAGTTTTTGACACATGGTATGTTTTTTTTTTTTTTTTTTTTTTTTGGATTAATTTTAAAAAGAAAATGAACTTCAAAAGAAAAGGAATTTTAATATTAATATTTTGTTTGTATTCTAACGACTAGTTTAGTTTAAAATCTCTACCATTGATTTTTCTTTTCACAAATCCAATGGTTCCAAATTAAATGTGGTTTCTAAAAATTTTTCCAATCTCTATATAAACCATCTTCCTCTTCCAAATTTTTAAACCAACAAATTTTACATTTCATATATCCTCAAAAACTCAAAAGTTCCATTTTGCTCTCTCTAATGTTCCCAATTTTTTCATCTTATTCTTGAGAGAGTGTTATTGTATTGTGAGGATAAATTTGTTTGAGTGCTTAAACTTGTAAATCCAATTTAGTGAGAGTTGTATTGTGTTCTTAAAAAATTCCAACATTTGTAACGGTTTGATCCTAAACCGTGGAAAGGATTGGGTTTGCTCTTGAACCCGTAAAAGGAGCGGTAGTGTAACGGTTGGGCTCTAATCCGTGGAAAGAGTCGAAAAGATTTTATTCAAATTTCCAAGAGGCGCTTGGGGAGTAGAGTAGGTCGAGTTTGACCGAACCACTATAAAAATTACCATGTCTTCTTTTCTAACTCTTTCCTTTTTATTTTTGCAATTAATGTAAGCAATTTATTGTATGTTTTAGTTTGTTCTTATTTATTTGTTAAAATTTGATAGAATTAAATTATCACATTTTTTGTCATCTTATTTGTTGCATAAATTGATTTTTTTTAATTATTTATAAAAAGTGTATTAATTAGTTTAATTGGGTTAATTTAAAAAAAAAAGTTTAATTAAACCCTATTTACCCCCCTCTAGGGTTGCCATATCGATCCAACACCTGTATCAAGTTCATCATCGCAGTCATCTGACTCTGAAGTTATGCGATAGCACCATTGTTTGCGTCACTATCCTTTATTCTCAATATTTGGTCGCTCTCTCTCCAGTCCTCGTGATTTTTAGAGATGCAATCAAGGATGTTCTTGGCCTCATCATACGTTTTATCTAGCAAACCTCCAGCGGCTGCCGCATTGGCAACGGTCTACGAAGCAGGGTTTAATCCGTGATAAAAAAATCTCCATTTACAAGCAGTTTGGTAATCCGTTGTGTGGGCAGTCTCTTACCAGCCTCTTAAACCTCGCCCAAGTATCGCTGAGCGATTTTTCCATGTCCTATTCAAAATTGGTTATTAATTTCCTTCTCCTGGCATTCTCAGTTGGTGGGAAATATTTCTTCATAAACTTCTTTACTACTTGTTCCCAAGAAGTAATCTCCCTTGGTTTGAGAGAATACCCTTATTTTCGTGCCTGGTCACTCAACGAAAATGGGAACAAAGTTAGTTGAACTTCCTCGATAGAGATATTTGAGAACACAAAAGTGTTGCAGATTTCTATGAAGCTTCGGAGGTGGGCGTGCGGGTCCTCGCCACGCCTTCCTTCAAACTGTCCAGCAGTTTGGATCATCTACAGCATCACTGATTTCATTTCGAATCGCGATCCATCAAGAGTGGGCCTCATGATTCCTGGGGAGAAATCGTAGAGGTTTGGCGATGCATAGTCCCGAATGGGCCTATTGCGATCGTTCACCAATAGAATAGGATTTTCCATGACATTATTTTCATTTGGTACTCCATTTTCAGGTTGTTCTGCCATGTTGTCTTTATCTAGTTGTTGTTGTTGGCGGCTATCTCTCAATATTTGTTGGAACGTTCTTTTAATCTCTGGGTCGTAATTTGCCAGAGATTGAAAGCTGCAAAGAAATCAGAAAAATTACTGTTAGCACACTGAATTGCCGAAGTCCCCGGCAACGGCGCCAAAAACTTGATGCATTATTTTATGCGGTAAAATAATGAAAGGTATTGTAGTGATAGAAAATGCATTGTGCAACAAGTTTTCTCAGTAGAATCCAAGTATAAATCCTACTGATTTTCTTGGTAAGTCCAAGGTCGAACTCAGGGACTAAGGAAAACGATATGCGGTGGTAATTCTTAAGATAACTTTGCGATAACAAATAAATTATTGATTGGTTGGTTTGTTGTTTGTGGTATAAAATGTATGTGGCGGATTTGAGAAAAGATTGATTATGCGAAAGATACACTGAGTATGCCAAGGAACGGGTTGAGAAGGTCTTTAACTAGCATTTCGAGGATGCGTTCAGACTATGCGATCATGCTACATTCATGCGACAGCAAATCATTTTCCAATTTAAATGCGGTAACTCCTAATTCTAGGACACATGTGACAGATGCAATAATGTCCATAGAGCTTATTCCTAAGTCTCTACTTCTTGCCTATGCGATGATGCAAGATGCACACAAAGACAAGGTGACCGCATACAATCATAACCTATCTCTAGGATGCATGCGATGTGTTAATAGCAAACAGTGCTTATTCCTAAACTCCTGAGCTAGATTCTAGCCTGACTTTTCCAAGCCTAGATTCTATCCTTAGACTACCCTCCTGAATATCTCTAATGGACGAATGACGCATACATAATACAAGATAATCGCATAGAATGAAGATCCTCAGTTATGCTAGCTAAGTGCTTCTCAACCATTCGACAGATTTAGCTATTCATGCATAATGTACAGAGAGTGAACAGATATAAAGATGTAAATTCCATTTTTATAGATAAGTTCAGAGTACAAAATGACAATGAAAGATAAGGGTAGAGAGCCTGGTAGCAATTCCTTGCTTCCCGAGGCTTTTACACTATTACTCTATTCTGCTCCAAAGATGCAGGAGTTAACCCTCTCTCTGATCTCGATGCTTCCAGCATTCTTCCAAGTTCACCGGAATGATTTCTCGGAACAATCTCACTTCCCTCGCTTCCGCCTTTTAAGTAAAAGAAAACTAAGAACAAAGCTACTTCTATCTAAGGGGAAATTCTCTAACTGAGCGAACTTCTTCACTGAAGGTTGCCTTTGGTATTTATAGAGCTTCGGGATGAAAGGATTCTTCTCTCTTATGATTGCACTGATGGGATGACATTAATTCTTTGTTTGATGTGCCAAATATTTGTCACCGAAAAGTTGAGTGTACTTGCTACAGTAGTTCGTTAACAGCTTGTCAACTTAATTTGGAATCGACCGTCATTAGCTTTCTATCCCATCGTGATTTATTATGCTTTTCACCCGGATGTGCCCACCAAGTTGCGCCGACTCTATGCGGCAACCTTCTTGAGTAGATATTTGCGAGCGCAAATGACCGCATAGCCTTGCGTTAACGCAATCTTTTGATGCGCTCGACCGTTGATTTCTTTGGATCGCATTTTTCGCCTTGTTCAATGCATATTCTGCACAAAAATACACAAGTTAACTGTTTTAATGCGATGGACGCATACAACCACAATATTGTGAACTTAATGCTTTTTGGACGCAATCTTGTATATTTTTATCAACGTAAACCTACATTGTTTTATAACTTAGTACTATAATAACGTGCATTTCTGCCCGTTATCACTAATGTTGCGTGATCATGTAGAGTTGTCTACACGATCATGTTGCATTGGCTGCATGATCGCGTAGGCGCTCGAGGAGTAGATGATTGTGCAGTATATGATACTCGACGCAAGGGTTACGTGCTAAGTGATCATGCTCATCGCATAGTTAGTAGCTACACAATCATATAGTATATGATACTCGACGCACACTACTCGATCGTGTAGAGTATCATGCTCATCCCATAGTCTTTAGCTACACGATCGCATGATATGCGCTATTCGAAGCACGCTACACGATCGTGTGGACTTTCATGCTCATTACATAGTCCAAAGCTATGCGATCATTGTTACACGATTGTTTATATTCGACGCTCGTTGCTCGATGATCAGGAGATTTGCTACACGATCAAGCTGCAAGGCTTCAAAGCAAGCGGTTCAAAATCCGGTTCACTTGTTCCGAACTAGAGGACTCAACTTTTGTAATAGTTTAGCCTTTTCTTTTCCATTTTTGAGATTTACTATCCTGGTCCATCAACTTTAATTAAATATGCATGTGATGTATGTTTATTATATATGCCATAAAGTATGTCATATAGTTTTAAAACCCTCCATAGCTTATGCATTTAATTTCATGCATCATTTTATATTATAAGTGTTGTAATATATTAGTATGCATGATTAAATTACACAAAGCATGCTCATGCATCATATAATATAAGAGTTATAATATATATATGCATGCATTATAGCATATCCATGCATCATTTATATTATAAATGTTATAATATAAGGTTGAATGTTTGTATGAAATGTATGCTATAATTTAAATCATTACTTGATTATATAAAAGTTATATATTAATAATGAATGAACATTGCATGAAGCATGACACTACCTTAGGTTAATTTATAATTTTTATAAATAAGTTATAAGTGTTATAATTAATGAAATTAGAATTAAAATCAATAATAAAGAGTTGCATGCAAACCTTAGGCTTTAATCTTTTTTTAAAAGTGTTTTAAAATTTGATTAAGATAGACCTAAGATCACATTTCTAATAAGATTAGAAATCTAAGTTTAATCTTTTAAATTAGTTTAATAGGATTAAATTGATTCTTAATAAAAGATTAAATATGTAACAAATATATCTATAAGGGACCTTTTGTCTAAGGTTGGTTCTGGCTAGGCTGGGGTCTTAAGTCGATGGAAATGTCGCACCCCTACCTGGGAATCTACCTAGAAAGGTGAATTAGATAGATTTGTTACATGCATGCAAATTTGATAAAAGTCAGTTAAAGAGTTTAATAAGACTTGAATCAAAGTTGTTTAATCATCAAAAGCAAGTGTTGTTTTTTAGCAAATTAAACAAATCACTTAGATAAAATCCGTAGCCGAATTTTCTAAGTTAATGAACTCTAGGTAGAACATTCAATGGGAGGAAAATGGAGTATATGATACTTCACTTTAACCTCTACACGTTTCTCCCTAAAAGTTCACACCGTGAGATCTATCCTTGGCCTTGAGGCAACATGGGTGTTGATAACTTGTAGAAATACAAGTTATTTATGCCACCTTATCTAGATATTGAGGCCAAAAGTTAGTAATTATGCACCAATTTTATGAAAATTAACCTAGTATGACAATAATTATAAATGTTTGCAATTATACCCACTAACGCTAAAAAAATGGAGAACAAGCCAAACTTTATTATGTTTTGTAGGAGACCAAGTCGCCGCTTATGCTCAAGGCTTATGAGAAACTAATCAACGCATCTCTGTCACATTACGCCTGTTGATCAACCATGAAAAGAAGATTACTGAAGTAACGGCGCAATGGGACAGTTGGTCCAAAGCTATACTTCGACCGCATGCGGTAATAAAAACAAACACCGCATGCGAACCCATGATCGAAAGATGCAACTGAGCAACACGAGAGTGGAGGATTGAGACACATGTATAACTAACGGTTGTGCAGAATTGATGGTCTGATTGCATAATAGAAAGAATAATATCCCTCCATCTGCGGAATTACCATAACCATCATGTGGGGACCATAAGGCCGGAGTCAAAGGATCTGCCCTATAAATACCCCAGTGATTTCAGGGAAAAGTATGCTATTGGTTACTAGGCTAAGTGCTGTAAGATTTTAGAGAGAAAAGGCGGAGCTGAGTGCTGAAGAGAAGAAATCCGGGAAGAGAATGAGATAAGGCCGAGAGGTAAATCTCAGATCCAACCTGTCATATACTCGATCGAAGCTCTGTACAGAGACCCCTGCTACGGGTGGAGCAAACCTGAGAGGGAAGCTCTTCCTGCCATTGAAACCATCCGATCTGGCAAGCAGATCTCTATCGAATCTGTGCCAAGACATTGGCACCGGATTGTATCTATTCTATCTCTCTTTCATTGTATTCCATATTTTCTTTATCTCTTCATTCACACATCATGTATCAAACACTTAGTAGAAATATTAAATGTTTCAATAGATTTCGTTTACCATTTTCTATCTATTTCCGTTCACCCATTAGTCACTTTCTTCATGATGTTTTCTTAATCCTTTGATGAGCAATATGAATCACCAAGAACTTAATATGTATTAAAGTTATAAAATATGTTTAGCTAAAGCATGCTAGACGGCATCTCCACCTGTGAGAGCAGAAGTGAATATGTCATTCTGATCTATCGAGAGAAGGTCAGAAGAGTGCGTTAACTAAAACAAGTAGTACTTCCAGACATGGAAGCAACCTTGCGTTCGTTATGTTAGACTTTGTTTCACCACAGACATGTGGGAAACGCGGCCGATCACTGAGAGGTGTACGCCAAGAGAAGAGCGGAATAGTATTTGTACTTTCAATTCAATTAAGAACTTGCGTTGTTTGTAATACTTATCTTTCTCTTTCTAATCTATTCACAAGACTTGTCATCGTATCCCACGTCTTTGCACAACCTTCATAGCCAGCCTTAATCCTATTATCTTACACATAAAGCCTGTATCTTGTAACATCTAGCTTAGGTTTATTGCATTTTTATGTCTTATCGCATCTTTACCGCTTTCCTTTATTTTACTGCAATTTACATACTGTACACACCTTTTCTAAAGAATTAAAAACCTAGTCGCATATACCATGAACATATCGCAATAACCGGCACCATTTCCCCGTGTTCAACCTCGGATCACACCGAGAAACTTGCGGTGGAATTACACTTGGTTCCATCGTAAGGAAACTTGTAACAACGCAAGGCATACTACCTGAGCAATCCCTAATTAATGCATAAATAATAGTAGTATCGCATCATTGTGAGCATTTAATATCATACATACCGGACGCATTACAGGTGTCCCCCTACAGGTGGCATTTGGGTAGGTCAATACCAAGGTGAATGGAGAGAGTGTTCATAGTAAGTGGAAGCGGGACGTGTGACAACATATCCCGGTCTCTCTCATTAGGTTGGATAAAGTTTTGTGCATCGCCTTGTGGCATCGTGGGTGTCCCCCTAAAGGACGACAATTTTGCATAATTCTTTATTTGATCTCCAGAAATGTATAGGGTTGCTTTAGTCTCTTGTCCTAATCAACTTTTCCCTAAGGTTGGCTCATTAGGGTGAGACTTTAGGACCTAAAATGAGGGGTTACACTTAAATAGAATTGTTAAGGATGTTAATAAATTCTGAACCAAACAATGGTGACTATTAGATTCAGTTACAAGGAGTAGTTTCTATCTAATGGTTGAGAATGTCTCATTTCAGTGAAGGAACACTTTGATCACCCTATAGAGTATGCGACATCTCGTAGTTTGTAAACTGTACACATTGTTATGAATAAAATAAGAGTTATTTTATTCCGCATTTACTCATATCCAATAAAAAAAAAGCTCCATGGTTATTGTATGAAAATTTAAGCATGTATATGAGATATACAAGTGGATCATGCCTTAAGTGATAACCTAAAGAGGTTTGTAGTATAGGATTAAGGAGGGATACCTGATCCTGGTGACACTACGAATACAACCCGCTTTGTAGAGGTTCGGAAGTGCTGTGAACTGCTACAGATGGTAGATCCTGACTGTTCATGTGGAAACATGCGAGCGTGGTGTCCTATACAAAAAGTTTGTATAAGATCGGACTATGAGATGACTAGTCTCTTTATATAACGTCGTTGATACTTGAGACTTACGTCTCACCTAAATAACCATAAATGACATGACCTCAATCTTAAGTGTTTTAGGAACTCCTGCCTTTGAGGGCGGTCCTTTGATTAGTATGAGTGAGAGTGGCTAGATTGCCAACTCAACAAGTCTACCTTTTTGGGGATTTGTCTGATTTGGGAGCTGGGAACTCAGTTACACAAGATGGAATTCACTTCTTTCCCGAAGCAAGGGTAAGTAGATAGATTTCTCTCTTAAGGGCTGATTCTGGGTCTTAAACATAGTGGCCACAGCTTCTCATTGGAAGAGAAGACTCAATCATAGTAGGACTATGACTTATGTTTATTAGAGGGATTAGTGGTACTTAAGGTGTTAGATGTAACTACAGAGGCATAACGGTATATTGGCTCAACAGTACTTATGAGCGATCTGTGAAGGGTTATCCACTGTTGATTGGTTGATATGGACACACAATATATTTGTAGTGCGAAGAGTGCAATTGTTGGTCTTTAGTGGAGTGACCAATAATTAACGAATCATGGATCTCGTGATTAAAGAGTTTAGTCAGTTATTCACGTACTGTTGGAGCTTCAAGCTACAGGTTCATAAGGTCCCCTTGGTAGCTCAATGGGTTCAAATTGAGAATCATTGAAGTGTTCAAATTAACAAGAGGAAGTTCATTATATGTGATATAATTAAATTAATTCAATTATATGTGATATAATTGATATGATGTATTAGTTACATTAATTGGAGGAATTAATATAAATATGATTTATATTAAATACCATAACATAGAAAAAGTACTATGGTTTATATGTTTTATATGATGAAATATTAAAACTATTGGTTATAAATATAATATGATAAGTTGGTTATCATATTTATTTATAATATATTAATTATATGATAATTAATTCTTTTTCTTTAAATAACCAATTGAGTGGGAGGTTATTATAGGTTATGGTAACTGTGAGATAAAAAGGAAAATCGTTTTCCAAAAATCAAAGTTGATTCATTAGAGATCATTCATTTTTGTGTCGTTTGACAAAAGAAAGGACTATCGAGTAAAAACGTTTTACTAAATGATAGTGTCTCGTAGCCTACACGATAGTTACTATATCGAGTACCGTGTTTACTATATGATAGTTACTAACTTACTCGTTGCTATACGATCGAATAGCAAAGTCTATACGATAAGCTTCATTTACTAAATGATCGAGTCCTTGTCTATACGATAGATTTATTCCATCTCCTACTTAATCGATCGTCTAACTCCTCCTTTCCTCTATGCAAAGTCACATAAAGCTCACAACTCCTAGATTCGTACACTGAGAATACCAAGATAACTCTTGTGGTGGTGTTCTTGTTCAGTTCGAGGTTTGAGGATCGAGTTAGACTTGATAGTGATCGAGGATTCATCAGTTCGTGTTGTTGGTTGTTTTGTTCGTTGTGTTCGAGTGCTTCTTTGGACGCATTGGAGATTGATCGAGGGACACTTGAAGAAAGGTTCTTAAAAGGTTTGCATACTCTATCCCTTGTTCATCTTTTATAAGTAGCATGCTTATAATTTACTGTTTATACATAATCATTTCGTTTAGACTATAATTATTTGTGTTCATTCTGAATGGGATTTGGAACGATTCGCTTCCGCTCACAGGATCTCTATGTTTAGATTTCCTCAATTTTTAGATGATGAAGCAACATTTGCTTCACCCTTCTTCTCCTTGCTTTTCAACAAAGATAGAAAGTCTTCAACTCATTGAGTAGAGTTGTAAGGTTGTAGTCAATTCTGTTCAGAACAGCATTGCTACTAAAGTGAAGGAAGCTATCTGGCAAGAATTCCAAAATTATGCTAACCTGGCTGGCCTCATTGATGCTCGGCTCGTTCATCTCAGCCACGTTGAAGTGGATCATCATGTTGAGAACGTGTTCCCGAACAGATGACCCCTCTTGCATNTGTTCCCGAACAGATGACCCCTCTTGCATCCATGAGTTGAAGATGTACTTCAGAGCATCGTACTTGAGCTGTGCAGACGGTTGTCTAAACATTCCCCTCAGGGACTCCATGATCTCACGTGTAGTGACTATCGGCTCATGCTTCTTGGCCAAAACTTCTTTAAGACTAGCCAAGATGTACACTCAGGCCTTTTCGTTCGCCCGTGTCCATCATTCATACACTTCACGAATGTTTCGAGCAGCAGTAGGAGGTGGAATAGGAGGACACACCTCCGTAAGGACGAATCTAAGATCATCGATGATCAAAATCGTGTTTATGGTGTTTTTCTATCTAGCGTAATTTTCGCCAGTTAACTTATCTGCTACAAGTAAACTTAAGGTCGCGGTAGCCATAATTAAATTGTTGAAAAATGAACAAACTTAATTAAGTCTACTTGCACCAAACCATTTTTAGAAAACCAATCATGTTTTAGCAAAATAGTTTAGTGTACCTTAAGTGACATCTATTTTGCAATGATGCTTTAGTGAGGTAGGACAAAAGTCACCATTAGATGTATGCTAGCATGATAAATGAATGTTATGGCAGAATGACAGCATGATAGACTGATAGTATAATATGACCAAAGTATGTTCTAGTACGAGATCTGAAATATTTATGAAATATTTAGTTGTGCACATAGACACTTGAATACTAGAATAAGATGATATGTGATTCCACATGGTTGTATTTGATCTGATGATGTTATGATGTTGAGGTATATATGTATGTCATAGATTCATATAGTGATAATTATGATGTTGAGACTGTGCAAGTGTCCTTACTGATTAGTTAGATGCCCATTAGATTTTGTGTTTCCTTCGGGATTCACCAGTTTGTGTTTCCTTCGGGATTTACCAGAGTGGGCATACTTAACTATAGTAGGATAGAACTCAGTCTCCTTTTTGTTTCATGTGTATATATGTCCCATGAAGACTAGAGCAATTTATATATTTCACCAGAGGTAGGTATCTAGAGGACATAGATGCCTAGCCTGACCCCAGTAATGGGGTTACTTACTAAGTATTTTATACTCATTCTTTCTCATGTTGTTGTTTTAGGTAAGGGTAGAGATGCACCGGCGATGGACAAGTGGAATTCGTGATCGAGCCACTGGGACTAGTTTTTACGCTTCCGCTCATGAGATTTAAAGTTCTTTTCATATTTCTCTTAACTTTAGTTTTGATGTTTAAAACTTACTTTTAAGAATCGTCTTTCAGACTTATTTATTATCCTTTATGATTTATGGATACCCTACTATTGTTTTAATATTTGAATTTAATGAAAGTCTTTTGAACTTACCTTATTTAATTAGCATTTATTTTGCCATAATCGAGTGTCGTTTTGAGTTCCATGCATGCATGTATTTAGTAACGACATAACTTAAGTCCTAGGGGTCGTTATAGCACCTATGGGCTTTAGTGGAATGACCCATTAGTTAACGAATGGAGATTAATCTAGTCTAATGAGTTTAGCCAATTAATATCGGATCATTGGAGCCCATGATCTGTAGGTCCGCGAGGTCCCCCTACTAGCTCGTAACGGACTAGCTCTAGAATAGTGTGATAAGTAAATTTGAAACGTTCAAATTAGAATTAAGGGAATTAGTAATTATATGAGATATAATTATGTTTAATTTTATAATTAAACGGAATAGAAGAATTTATATATTTAAATATGAAATATAATTATGTGTTAAAATTAATTTAATATTTGATATTAAATTAATTAAGTTTTATTAATAATTAATTTATGAAATTAATTATTTTTTCTTTTTTAAAAACAAATAGATTTTTTAAATCAAAATTTGATTTTTAGATAAAATTGAAAAATTGGAAAACTATAACACACTTAAATAGAAAAATGGTTTTTTCCATTATCCATCTTTGAACTAGCTCACACAAGCTTTTCTCCTTCATCCCTTGATTCAAGCTTGTTTTGAGTCCCACAACTCAATCTAGAGCACCAAGAGAATAGTGGAGAAGATCTTGAGGTGGTCTATAACAAGATATGGAGAAGATTGCAGCTGGAGAAGGAGCTTTGAAGAAGTTCTACAAGAGGTATGTTTTGAAACCCATTTTTCTGCAGAAGCATGTTTTATATTATGCCAAAATTAGTGAATTTGAATGCTTAGATGATCCTTGTGCTTCTACTACTGTTGATACAATCCTACATTAATTTGACTTGAGGATAAAAGTCTAAATTTGGATGATTTAGATTTATGATAAAATTTGGAATATATCCAAATTTTAATTTGAGATTTTATATAATTTAATCTCAAAGTTGAACAATTTGATTTTTTTAAATAAAATTTTGAATATGACCAAATTTTCATTTGAGATTTTATTACAATTTTATTTAGAAATAGGAAAAAGCTAAACTTAATTTGAATTTGCGATAAAATTTGGAATATGCCCAAATTTTATTTTGAGATTGAAACTTTATCCCTAATTTAATCTTGCTTTGAGGATAAAAGGCTAAATTTGAATGATTTGAACTTGTGATAAATTTTGGATATGACCAAATTTTAACTTACATTTTAATCACAATTTAATCTCAAAGTTGAACAATTTGAGTTTGGATAAATTTTGGAATATGACCAAATTTTAATTTGAAATAAATTTAAGATTTTACCCTCAATTTGATTTGGATTGAGGATAAAAGCTAAATTTGATTTGAATATGAGGTAAAATTTAAAATATGACCAAATTTAATTTGAGATAAAATTTGGAATATGCCCAAATTTAAAATTGATGTAAATGGGTTTTGATATCATTTGATTTAAGGCTAATCCATTCAAACCCACCAAGAATCTTAAATTCAAATTTAAAAAACAAGATATTTTGATTCAAATCTTATCAAATTTTTTATAAAGATGAGATTTTAGTAGGAAATCCAATTTAAATTAGGAATTTGAGTCCATCTTGGCCTCTAGAAATAGGGCTCACCACATACATCTTTCTCATTCTCATCTTCCACTCCTACTCTATTATCCTCTTTCTTTCTTTTTTTCCATCTCTTTTTTTCTTCCTTCTTTTTGTTTCTTTCTTTTTCTCCTTTCTTTTCTTCTTCTTGTTTCTTCTTCTTTTTTTATATACTAACTTGCCCCCACCCTTTTTTTTCTGGTTTACAGGAGCTACAACTACTCAATCGAGGAAGTAATTCTTTTCTTTTTTGCCAACTTATTAGTATTTTTTGCAAATGGTGAGTTTTTTTTATCACTATTATTATTATTGTTTGTTTGTTTGTTTGCAGCAATGACCCACTGCATGTCCGTCTCCTTAACACACATAGGGATGACCCCAGAAAGGTTTAAATAATCGTATTATACCACCATTTCTCGATCAATATGAGGATGACCCTGGAAAGGTCTAACAACCCCCATTTGATCAACATAGGGATGACCTCTGAAAGTTCTACCCTATTATATTGTCACTTACCAATCAACATGGGGATGACCCTAGAAAGGTCTAACAACCTTCATTTTATCAACATAAGGATGAATCCGAAAAGTTCTGCCTTGTTATATCTCAATCAACATGGGGATGACCTTGAAAAGGACTAACAATCCCCATTTGATCAACATAGAGATGACCCTATAAAGGTCTGCCCTATCATATCTTGGACAATATGGGGATGATCCTGGAAAGGTCTAACAATCCCCATTTGATCCACATAGAGATGACCCCAGCAAGGTCTACCCTATTATATCGCCATTTCTCAATCAACATAGGGATGACCTTGGAAAGGTCTAACAACCTCTATTTGATCCACATAGGGATGACTCCGGAAAGGTCTACCTTATTATATCGCCACTTCTCGATCAACATGGGATGACCCCGAAAAGGTTCAACAACCATATTTGATCAACATAAGAATGACCTTAGGAAGGTCCAACATCCCTATTTGATCAACATAGGGATTGTTGGGATTGGTGTCCTAATTCTCCCAGAGTCTCGTAGTTTGTAAACTTTGTACACATTGTTATTAATAAAATAAGAGTTATTTTATTTGCATTTACTCATATCCAATAACCAATGATCTGCGGTTATTGTATGTAAACTTAAGCATATATATGAGATATACAAGTGGATCATGCCTTAAGTAATAACCTAAATGGTCTGTAGTATAAGCATAAATGAGGGATACCTTATCCTAGTGACAATACGGATACGACCTGCTTTGTAGAGGTTTACAAGCATTGTGAACTACTATAGATGGTCTGATCCTGACCATTCATGTGGAGACATGCGAGCAGGGGTGTCCTATACAAAGAGTTTGTATAAGACCAGACCACGAGATGATTAGTCTCTTTATATAATGTCGTTGATACTTGAGACTTACATCTCACCTAAATGACCATAGGTGACATGACCTTAATCCTAAGTGTTTTGGGAACTCCTGCTCTGAGGGCAGTCCTTTGATTAGTATGGGTGAGAGTGACCAGATTGCCAACTCAACATGCCTACCTTTTTGGGGATTTGTCTGATTGGATAGCTGGAAACTCAGTTACACAAGACGAAATTCACTTTTTTCCCGAAGCAGGGGTAAGTAGATAGATTGCTCCATTAAGGGCTGATTCTTGGTCTTGAACATAGTGGCCACATCTTCTCTTTGGAAGAGAGGACCCAATCATAGTAGGACTATAACTTATTGTTCATTAGAGGAATCAATGATACTTAAGGAGTTAAATGTAACTACAGGGCAAAACGATAAATTGACTTAGCTGTACTTACGAACGATCTGTGAAAGGTTATCGCGCTGTTGATTGGTTGATATGGACACAGAAATATATATGTAGTGAGAGGAGTGCAATTATCGGTCTTTAGTGGAGTGCTCGACAGTTAACGGATGGTGGATCCCGTGACTAAAGAGTTTAGTCAACTATTCATGTACCGTTGGAGCTTCAAGCTACAGGTCTATAAGATCCCCTTGGTAGCTCAATGGATTCAAGTTGAGAATCAATTCTTAGGGTTAGTTTGAAGTGTTCAAATTAACAAGAGAAAATTCAGTTATATATGATATAATTGGTGTGATGTATGAGATACATCAAGTGGAGGAATTAATGTAAATATGATTTATATTAAGTATCATAAAATAGAAAAATAACTATGGTTTGTATGTTTTATGAGATGAAATATTAAAGCTATAGGTTATAAATATAATATGGTAAGTTGACTATCATATTTATTTATAATATATTAATTATATGATAATTAATTTATTTTCTCTAATAACCGATTGAGTGGGAGGTTATTGGTGGTTTTATGGTAACCGTGAGATAAAATAGGAAATTGTTTTCCTAAAATTAAAGAGTTACTTCATTCAAAAAGAACACACGGATTAAGCTATCAAGTGAAAGTGTTTCACTAAGTGATAGTTATTGAGAGACTAAACGACCGTGGAGCTTTGATTATACGATAGTCATTCAGCTGATCGTAGCTAAAAGATCGAGTGGCATAGTCTATACAATAGTCTTCCATTTACTAAACGATCGAGTACATCATCTATACAATAGACAGTGACTTATCTTCCACTTGCTCGATCGTCTACTCGATTGTTGTCCTCTAGTCTCTTCCTCAAGCCAAGATCATACAGAGCCCACAACTCCTAGATTCTCACACCAAGAATACCAAGGTCACCATTGTGGTGGTGTCTTCACTCAGTTCGTGAATCGAGTGTGACTCAATTGGGTTCGAGGAACTGTTGGTCATTCATTGTGCTCGTGTTGTTAATCGTGTTATTCCGGTCGTTGCGTTGCTGTTGTTGAATGCATAGGAGACTATTCAAGGGATTCTTGAAGATGTTTCTTCAAAGGTACGCATATTTTATCCCTTGATTCATCCTATAGCATGCTGTAATTTCTTGTTGTGCACGACCTGTTAGTTTCCGTTCTTGTACTGTAATTGTTTAAGTTCAATTCGAATGGAATTTGGAACGTTCCCTTCTGCTACTCATGGAAATCCTCATGTTTGATTTACTTCATGGATGACCCTGAAAAGGTCTAAACAACCCTATGACATCACTTCATGATCAACATAGGGATGACCCCGAAAAGGTCTAATAATCCTTATTTGATCAACATAGGGATGACCTCGGAAAGGTCTAAACAACCCTATTACAACATTACTTCTTGATCAACATAGGGATGACCCAGAAAAAGTCTAACAATCCCTATTTGATCAACATAGGGATCCCCGAAAAGGTCTAAACAACCCTATTACATCACTTCTTGATCTGAATTTGAAGATAAGACAAATATACCATCGAGTTTTGAAGATGAGGCGGGTATACCATCAAGCTTTGAAGATGAAAAGAATATGCCACCAAGCTTTTAAGTGGAGTCGGGTGGACTGGATCACATATGAGGCAAAACTAAGTGGACTAGAGTTGTTCTCACATATGAGGCAGAGCCAAGAGGACCAAACTTGATTTCGCATATGAGGCGAAGCCATACCAACATTTTTGGAGAGGGAGTGAAGCTACACCAACATTTTGGGAAGGGAGTGAAGTTGTACCAGTATTTTGGAGAAGGAGTGAAGCCTCATCAACATTTTTTGGGGAGAAACCAAAGTTGCACCAATAATTTGGACAAGGAAGGAAGCTGCACCAATATTTTGAAGAGGGAGCGAAGCATCCAAACCTGACTTTGAAGAAGAAGTGGTGAAGCCTTCAAACTTGAAGATGGAAAAGCATCGACAAAGCCTCTGAACTTGAAGATGGAGGAGCGTCGACGAAGCCTCTGAACTTGAAGATGGAGGAACACTAACGAAACCTTTGAACTTGAAGATGGAGGAGCATCGACGAAACCTCTTAACTTGAAGATAGAGGAGCATCGACAAAACCTCTAAACTTGAAGATGGAGGAACATCGACGGAGCCTCTAAACTTACAGATGGAGAAGCAGCGATGAACCTTTGCACTCGAGCTTGACAAAGCATCAATGAATCCTCCACAGTTGAGTTTGACGAAGCATCGACAAATCCTTAGCATTTGAGTTTAACGAAGCCTCGATGAATCTTCGATATCTGAGCTTGACGAAGCATCGGCGAATCCTCTACACTTGAGCTTGAAGTATCGATGAATCCTCCATACTTGAGTTTGACGAAGCATCGGTGAATTCTCTGCATTTGAGTTTGAAAAAGCACCAAGGAACCTTCCACATTAAGCTTGACTTTGCGACTTTAAGCATGAAGATGACATTACAAAGCCTCCAAACTTGAGCATGAAGATGGAGCATCGACGAAACCTTTGAACTTAAAGATGGAGAAGCGCCGATGAAGCCTCTGAACTTGAAGATGAAGGAGCATCGACGAAGCCTCTAAACTTGAAGATAGAGGAAAATTG
Organism: Benincasa hispida; assembly: GCF_009727055.1. Taxonomy (NCBI): domain Eukaryota; kingdom Viridiplantae; phylum Streptophyta; class Magnoliopsida; order Cucurbitales; family Cucurbitaceae; genus Benincasa; species Benincasa hispida. The sequence continues at coordinate 72,059,526 of NC_052349.1, forward strand.
ACGAAACCTTTAAACTTGAAGATGAAGGGGCATCAACGAAGCATCTGAGCTTGAAGATGGAGGAGCATCGATGAAGCCTCTGAACTTGAAGATGGAGAAGCATCGAAGAAACCTCGAACTTGAAGATAAAGGAGCATCAACGAAGCCTCTGAGCTTTAAATTTGATGAAACATTGACAAATCCTTCCAACTTGAATTTTAAGAAGCATCGGCGAAGCCTCCAAACCTGAATTTAAAGAAACATCAGCAAAACTTTTGAACTTGCGATGAATGAATAAAAAGTTTTTTAGCAAAGGCTTACCAAATTTAATTTAGAAAATATTTCTTTGAAGAAGCAGCCGAAGTGGAGGAGAGCATTGCGTCCATAGTTAGAGGCAAATTATATTCTAAGAAGATGGTCATCGCAAAGAGACGCTGGAAGACGAGTTAAGAATTTCTTGAGTATAATGCATGCTTGAGGACAAACATAATTCTAAGTTTAGGGGGGTGATAACTGGAAAAAATACCAGTTATTATAAGCCTTTTATTTAGAATTATGAGAGCTAATAAGTAGATAATACTTAGCATTTGCGGAAAAATTTAGTTTTGCGTCGATTAGCACCTAAATCCTCACAGATCCCAATATTATGCGTTACTCCAAGCCAAAGTGTCTATTTTTGTAGCTATCGCAGGAATCAAACGCATGCGTTTGAAATAAGCAATCGCAGACAAATGCATGCGCTGAAGCCAGACGATCGCAAAGATAAACGCATGCGCTGAAAGTTAGATCGCACGCGTCCATTGCATGGAATTTGCTATGATCGAATGCGTCCATTGCACGAAAGTTGCGGTGATCAAGCGGATACGATGATCATTTAGGAATTGCGGCCATGGAGTGACAACCATAATAGAAGGACGATCGCAAGATGGGTAGAATGCATTGATGCTTCAGCTGAATCAAGCTTGGAAGCATACCTTGGGAGTATCAACGAGATAAGACGATGTGACATTGCCCATACCGCGACAAAAGCAGTAGTGAGCCATAACGCAATCATGATAGCTGTCAGTGTTTAAACTCTATAAATAGCCTTTTGGACCTTCATTTCAAGACATCCGAACTTCTGCCTCAGGGCAGAGGTTTGTGATCACAGATGAAAGCTTGAGTAAGATTTTCAGTGAGAATTCTTCACCTCCACAAACCAGACCGAGTGACGACCGGAGCTTTCGCCGGAGATAGAGTTCGAAAGATATATCTCCACCATTCATCCATGGAACCACCGGCAGCCTTGACGTAGAGTCCTTCATTTCTCTTCTAACCTCTGTATTGTATTACATTTTAGCTTATGATATTAAGACAATGTGAAATCAATGCATCTCTTGATTTCTTCAATACCATCTTCTTCATCATCTTTATCTCTGTCATGCTTATCTTCAGCATTTATTTATCAAGCGATCGCATACTTAATCGTGTAGCCTAGAGATAGGACGCATGTAGCAACCCACCGAGAAGTGTGCGTTGTGCGAGTATAGTGAGTTAATCCTCTTTACTTGGTGAAAGGCTATAGCAACGCTTGTCTATGGGTTATTGCATTGCTTGTCTATAAGTTAAATAGTTGCGTTTAACTGCCTGAGATGGTAAGAGATGGAATGCACTAAAGTAAAGTATGCATTGTTCCTAGAGATAAGCACAATCTTATGCTCGACGCAACCATGCACTATAGAGATATAGTCATACGGCTGACCACCGAGAGGTGTGTGTTGTGTTAGTGCAATGAGCTAGGATTACTCAGGCGATTTAAGAAAATAAACATCACTATACGTTAATGGTTGTTGTGTATCTATCTATTCTCATCGTAAGTCTTCTATTGTTCAATTTGTTTAGATAGGAGTAGGAGTAGTGTGTAAATCCATTAAACTTCTTTTTATTTTTCTTTTCATCGCCTCAAACGCATTGCTTCACAAGCATTATTGAGTGACAAGTCCCTGTGTTCGACCTCGGATTACCCAAGAAACTTGCATTCGCATTATACTTGGCGCGAGCGTAAGAAAACTTGTGATAGAAACGCGTGGTCATTGCATACTAGATTAACGCATTTTCATTCTGACGCATGACCTCTAACGCATGGGCGTAAACGCATAGCTTAAGCCATGTCTAACGCACGATTGTGTGCACAACCCCATCCGTCCCTAATAAATTTTTCCGAATCAACAACTATCCACAATCTTTTTAGTGCCCTTGGTTTCATTCTTGTGCGTTCTCCCTTCAGAGGCTAGAAAATATTTAGTTCCCTTGTTGGCGATGCTTGGTTCCATGTCATGAGCGCATGTTGCCAAATCCTCAAACGTACGAGGTTTTATCCCTTGTAGGTTGTAGAGAAGTTCCTAATGTATGCCTTAGGTGCACATCACCACTGCGGACAACTCCATGAGCCTATCTTTGCAATCCAGACTTAGAGCTCTCCATCGATTGATGTAGTCGATGATCGGCTCTCCCTTTCATTGCTTGATGCTTGCCAGCTCCATTATGCTAACTATATGCCTAATACTATAAAAGTGGTTGAGGAAGTCTTTTTCCAACTGTTCCCAACTGTCAATCGCTTCCAACTCTAGATCAGTATACCAATTGAAAGCATTTTCTTTTAATGTACGAATGAACTGCTTAACTAGCAGGTCTTCTCTGGTTTCTACATTTTCACAGGTTTCGATGAAGTAAGCAATATGTTGTTTTGGATTGTCCTTTCTATCAAATTGCTGGAACTTTGGAGGTTGGTACCTAACAAACATTCTCAGGTTGTCGATTCTCTTAGTGTACGGCTTGGAGCACATAAAAGAAGTATGAAATAGGCTACCATACTGAGCTCTGATGGAGTTGGTGATCATATCCTATAGTTGTTGGACTGACAAAGAGGCAACGGAAGTTGATTGTTGCAATCGGTTTTTGATGACGGGCAGAAATGTACATCATCTTAGGCCTTTTATTTAGAATTATAAGGATTGTTAAGTGAAATATGCGGCGAATATGTTAGGAATTCATGAGAAAATGAGTTTGCATCGTTCGGCATTAAGAATCTCGGCTAACCCACTATTATGCGTTATTATGCATTCAATTGTTTATCTTTGTAGTTAACGCAGGAAGCGGACACATACGCAGAAGTCGGGCTATCGCAAAGACGACTGCATGCGGAGAGTTTCTCCATCGCAAAGGCAAACACATACATTCAACGCATGGTTGTTGTGGTAATCAACCGCATGTATCCATTGCATAGGAGTTGCGATCATCAAGCGATTGCGGTCATCACATAGAAGTTGCGGTCATCAAGCAAATGTGGTCATCGCATAAAAGTTGCGATCATCAAACAAATGCGGTCATCGTAAGATTGCGGCTACACGATGATAACCATAATAGCGGGATGAACGCAAGGTTGGTGGAATGGAAATATTAATGCATATCTCGGGAGAATCAAAAGATGATGTTGACATTTCACCTACCACGCCGTTAGCAACAGAGATTCAGAAAAAGACCATCGCGCCGCAAATGTCAGAATCAGAGCAAGTCCATTAATATTGTCGGCGATCAACCTCTATAAATAGAAGCCGATGAGCAGAATTTCATTTTCATTCAAGGTTTTTCGCTAGAGGCTCGCCTTAGGGCGAAGCCTTGTGATCTAGACGAACCCGTGAGAGGAAAGCTTCAGAGTTCTTCATCTCCTTCATCGATTCTGAGTGACGACTGGAGCCTTCGCCAGAGTTAGAGCTCGAAAGAGTCTGCTCCACCGCCCATCCATGGCACCACCGGCAGCCTTGACACACATCTGCTGGAAGCGAGACATTGATTCCAGCTGGTCCTTTCATTTTCTCTTCTTTTTCTTATATTGTATTGTATTACATTTTGGCTTAAGAAATTAATACATTTTGTGATCAATACATTTCTATATTTTCCTTCGACTCCATCTCCATCTTCCTTTACTTAGTATCCTTAACTTTCATTGCATCACTTAGTGAGATTGCTAGAGTATCGCATACTTAATCATGCGACATAGGAATATGAAGCATGTAGCAAACCACCGGGAGGTGTGCGTTGCGTGAGTGTTGTGAGAAAACCTTATTTTCTTAGTGTAAAGCTATAGCAACGCCTGTCTATAGGCGGACGCAATGCTTGTCCATGAGTAAAGTCAACAACAACTAATTGCCCAGGAGGGTAAGTGGTTGGTCGCATTAAGCAATGTAAGCAAGTATTCACTAGAGATAGGGATAATCTTACGTCAGCCAGGTTTATGCGATTACCTTGTCTTATGAGTGCATCATTCATCATTTAGGCATACATGGGAGAGTAGTCTAAAAATCAAATCCAATACTCGAGAGAGCGGATTGGAACGCATAAGCAAGAATGGGGAACTTAGAGATAAGTTCCGTTTGCTATTACACAGCGTATGCACCCTACGGATGGGATATTCTATGCATCCAGAAGTAGGATACAGTGGTATGCGGTCATCTTGTTTATGTGTGGGAGCACATGAGCAGGATTGGAGACTTAGAAATAAGAC
>NC_052349.1:72064067-72209063 GCF_009727055.1 Benincasa hispida
AGCACATGAGCAGGATTGGAGACTTAGAAATAAGACCTCTCGACACTGTCGCATATACATCGCATGCATCCTAGAATTAGGCTCAAGCATGTGTAGCATGATCGCATAGCTTGCGTTGGCTGAAGTTGTCCTTGTGGTCAAGCTTAGGGTTGCGATGAAGACATCCTCACATTTTATCTATTTTTCCATTCATTTACTATGCGTCAACAGTTGTTGTGTCTTTACTTCTCAATCATATTCTCACCGCTTAATCTGTTAGTTAGAAGTAGGAGTAGAGCTTAGCTTACAAACCCCATCATTCTTTTATTCATCTGCCGCAAACACATCACTGCATAGCATTTAGTTACAAGTCCCTGAGTTCAACCTTGGATCACCCAAGAAACGTGCATTCGCATTATACTTGGTGTGAGCATAAGAAAACTTGTGACAGGAACGCATGGTCATCACATATAAGAGTAACGCATAATTTCATTCCAACGCATGATATTAAACGCATAACCTAAGACATGCATCGCATATTGTGCACATAATTTTAGTCATCAAGTCTTTGACGGCTAATTTTACGTCACCAAGTTTTTTTTGAAAAAAAACTTACCCGTAGTTGAGAATAAAAAAAATATATATATTTTGAGATTAACAACTCCAATGTCAACGCAATGGGGAAACCCATGTTGATAAGAGTTAAGTTGTGAAAGGCACTTACCCGTAGTTGGATGTCCGCATGACACACATGGGGGCAAGCCAAAACGTAGGTAAGTCACCAGGATCAACGCATAAACGCAACTCCTCTGTTGGGCGCAAGCCAAATCAAGCAAGGTAAGAGTTGAGTTGAATATGGAACGCAACCGAAGTTGGATGCCCACATGACACACGTGGGGGCAAGCCAAAACGAAGAGTGTAACCAAGTTCAACGCCACATTTGAATAAGTAATCGCATAATCTGGAATTGTTTTGAACGAACGCATTCTTAAAAGCTAAACACATAGTTGCGGGGAATGAAGAAAAAGTTTTTGAGTAAATGCTTGCCGAATTTAAACTTAGAAAAGATCTCTTTGAAGAAGCAGCCAAAGTGGAGGAGAGCATTGCGGCCATGGTTAGAGGTATGAGTAAATTATATTCTGAGAAGCTAATCATCGCAAAGGAAAGCCAGAGGGTGAGTCAAGGATTTCTTAAGTATAATGCATGCTTGAGGACAAGCATGATTCTAAGTTTGAGGGTGTGATGATGGGCAGAAATGCACGTCATCTTAGGCCTTTTATTTAGTATTATGAGGATTGTTAAGTGAAATATGCGGCGAATATGTTAAGAATTCATGAGAAAATGAGTTTGCGTCGTTCGGCTTAAGAATCTCGACTAACCCACTATTATGCGTTATTATGCGTTCAATTGTTTATATTTATAGTTAACGCAAGAAGCGGACGCATACGCGGAAGCCGGGCTATCGCAAAGATGACCGCATGCGGAGAATTTCTCCATCGCAAAGGCGAACGCATACGTCAACACATGGGTGTTGCGGTAATCGACCGTATGCGTCCATCGCATAGGAGTTGCGATCGTCAAGCGATTGCGATCATTGCATAGAAGTTGCAGTCATCAAGCAAATGCAGTCATCGCAAGATTGCGGCTACATGATGATAACCATAATAGCGGGATGAACGCAAAGTTGGTGGAATGGAAACATTAATGAAAATCTCGAGAGCATCAAAAGATGATGTTGACATTTCACCTACCACGTTGTTAGCAACAGAGATTTAGAAAAGAACCATCGTGCCGCAAATGTCAGAATTAGAGCAGATCCATTAATGTTGTCGGCGATCTAGCTCTATAAATAGAAGTTGATGAGCAGAATTTCAAAAATCCAAGTTTCTACCTTCGGGTGGATCCTTGTGATCCAGACGAAAGCGTGAGAAGAAAGCTTGAGAGTTCTTCATCTCCTTCATCCATTCCGAGTGACGACCAGAGCCTTCGTCGGAGTTAGAGCTCGAGAGAGTCAGCTCCACCGCCCATCCATGGCACTACCGACAGCCTTGACACACATCTACTGGAAGCAAGACATTGCTTCCAGCTAGTCCTTTCATTTTCTATTCTTTCCTTATATTGTATTGTATTACATTTTGGCTTAAGAAATTAATACATTTTGTGATCAATGCATTTCTATATTTCCTTCGATTCCATCTCCATCTTCCTTTACTTAGCATCCTTAACATTCATTGCATCATTGAGTAAGATTGTTAGAGTATCGCATACTTAATCATGCGACATAGGAATATGAAGCATGTAGCAAACCATTGGGAGGTGTGCGTTGCGCGATTGTTGTGAGAAAACCTTATTTGCTTAGTGTAAAGCTGTAGCAACGCTTGTCTATAAACAGACACAATGCTCGTCTATGAGTAAAATCAGCAACAACTAACTACCTGGAAGGGTAAGTGGTTGGTCACATTAAGTAATGTAAGCAAGTGTTTACTAGAGATAGGAATAATCTTACGTCAGCTAAGTTCATGTGGTTACCTTGTCTTATGAACGCATCATTCATCATTTAGGCATACTTGGAAGAGTAGTTTAAAAAAAAATCTAAGTCTCGAGAGAGCGGATTGGATCGCATAAGTAAGAATGGGGAACTTAGAGATAAGCTCTGTTTGCTATTACACAGCGTATGCACCCTACGGATAGGATATTGCATGCGTCCAGAAGTAGGATACGGTGGTATGTGGCTATCACACTTATGCGGCGAGAGCACATGAGCGGGTTATGGAGGTTTAGAAATAGGCTTTTAAGCACTATCCCATATACATCGCATGCGTCCTAGAATTAGGCTCAAGTGTGTGTAGCATGATCGCATAGCTTGCGTTGGTTAGGGTTGCCCTTGCAATCAAGCTTAAGGTTGCAATGAAGACTTCTTCACATTTTATCTATTTTTCCATGCATTTACTACGCTTCAACATTTGTCGTGTCTCTACCTCTCAATCATATTCTTATCGCTTAATCTGTTAGTTAAGAGTAGGAGTAGTTTATTATCTTATACCCTCCATCATTCTTTTATTCATCCGCCGTAAACACATCACCGCATACATCTAGCTACAAGTCCCTGAGTTCGACCTCGGATCACCCGAGAAACTTGCGTTCGCGTTATACTTGGCGTGAGCGCAAGAAAACTTGTGACAGGAACGCAAGGTCATCGAATATAAGAGTAACGCATATTTTCATTATAACACATGATCACCGACGCATGATACTCAATGCATAACCTAAGACATGCATCGCATATTGCGTCCCACATAATTTTAGTCATCAAGTCTTTGACGGCTAATTTAATGTCACCAGTTTTCCTGCAACACGGTTTTCCCATTGTTATTGGCTTTAACAGCAGGAGTTTGACTCAACTCAGCAACTTCATGAGCCTGCATCTGTTCTCTTAAGGCAACGATTTCATGATCTTGCTCCTCTACATCTTTCTCTCCATCTCTGCCATGGCCAACTCAGTCGTTACATCACCATCATGACAAACTTTATATCAAAGTGTGATTCTTTCTCTGATCGATCAGAAGTAGAAGCAGAGTTGTCAAATAAGGAATTTTCTCTAATGGCGATCCCACCTTTAGGAAATTTAATCAGGTATTCCCAAATTTTATCCGTGGTGATAAAGCCTTGTTCTTGCTCATGCAGAATCTTCTTTGAGTGACTGCGGGTGACGGGTCCCATTTAGGAATCGGTTGCAATAGTAGCTTTGAATGCAATTAGTGCCAACTTTTGATTTGTTGACTTGGATGATGAGAGAGAGATGAGAGGTATAGAGGTCCCACTGGGCGTGTAAATTATTCACGCGAGGTTTTCGGAGAAATTGCTTCGTGAAATTTGAACTTTTGTATTTGTATTGATTTTAGTATAGCAAGTACAATATCTAATATATAATTATTTGATGCGTTTAAAATAAACGTTAATCTTTTACTTGGTTTATTTTTTTTGGATGACAGGCTTTTGGGCTTGTTGATCTTCTTGGATGATTGGCCTTTGGGCTTGTTGATCTTTTTAGATAATCGACCTTTGGGCTTGTTGATCTTCTTGGATGATCGGCCTTTGGACTTGTTGATCTTCTTGGAAGATCGATCTTTGGGCTTGATGATCTTCTTAGAGGATTAGTGTTTGCACGAGGCTTTCGAAGAAACTTGTTTCGTGGAGTTGAACTTGTGTTGATGTGGATGTGATTCGATATCTAGTACTTGATCATCTGATTCTCTCTCAGTTGAATGCGTACGCTTGACTTGAAGAAGCGGAGCGTATGATTTTCTTGAAGTTGAAGTCTTGGAAGAGTCTTGTATCTTCAGGAGACTTGTGTCTTCAGGGAGTATGCAACTCCAGAAGTCTAAGAGTCTTTTAACTGTTGGGAGAATTCTCTCTGGATTGTAAAATTGTTGACCCCCACAAATGAAGAGAACTTCTCTATTTATAGAGTTCTCAGGTGGACTTCTTGGGTTTGGACTTGGTTGGTTCATGGGTCTGGCCCTTGGGCCCAATTAACTGGACTTGGGCTTGGTTGATCCATGAGTCTGGTCCTTGGGCTCAATTAGTTGGTTTTAAGCCTGATTTGACATTTAGATCGTCTATTTTTGGGCTTAGTTGGACTTTAAACCCAAATAATAATATTAAATTGGGTCAAATTAATTTTATCTGAAATACGTGACTCCATCGAAATTGGTCTTCAACTTCAATTTGGGACACATGTCAACTTCTAATTGGTCCCAAATTTGACGATTTAAAATTTCTTCATTAATTTAATAAATGACGTGCCAATTTGTGATTGGTCCAAAATTTTTCAATATATGGAACTAATTCCATGAACCATTGATGGATGAAACCATTAATGAATGCAGTGGATGCAATAAGCAACAAATGTAAAATTCCTAGACTAATATTGCTTTTTAAGTGATTTAGAAACAAAATGTATGAACATTTTCCTATAATGCATTCAATAACTAGTGAACTAGGACCACAAAAGGATTGAGAACAATAAAATCTCAGTATTTATCCTAAAGTGTATAATTATCTTAATGCATGGAACTGACTCCATGAATCATATGATGCATGCAACCGTTAATGATTAAAATGGATGCAACAAACAAGAAATGTAAAACTCCTACACTAGAATTGCTTTTAAGTGATTTGAAAACAAAATGTAGAAATACTTTCCCTATGATGCATGCAATTTGATAAAAAAAAAAAAAAAAAAGTTAATCGAGTAATGAAGGTGAGTAAAATTAATCAAAATTCTAGATACTTAATGAAAATGATGCAAAAATGCATGTTTCTATGAGCAAATTTATTATTTTTTTATCATTCAACAATATGTTCGATGCATGACATGGATGCAACTATTGATTTATTATTTTTCTCTCTCTCTTTTTTTGTATTTTGGGACTATGTGCGGACCAAAAGATGTCAATAGCACAATAATGTATGAATTATGAGAATTTGTTATATGCATGACATGAATGTAACTACTAATTTCATTTTTTAAGCCTTTGTTTTATATAAAGTGAACGCATATGCTAAAATGATATAAATGAGGAATTAATAACTTAGTGAAGTACAAGATAATGAAAATTAATTTGATGTAAAAACATGAATGCAATTCTTGTTTTTATGTTTGAAGATTTTTTTCTTTTCTACCATTCTATGATGCTAGATTTTTTTTTTTTTTTTTTTGAGGAATCCCATGACATATGAAATGCTAAAATAAAATATACAAAATGTTTAAATGCATAACATAAATAGAAAAAAAAATGTATTATTTATCTTTTGATTTTTGCAAGATAAATATATGAAGATTAACAAAAAAGGTGAGTAAGATGACAAAATTTAATTATTACTGAATAACCAACATAAAAATGGAAGAAAAAAAGTTGATTTTGCATAAGGTATGAAATGAAATATTTTTATAGATAAACAAATGAATTTTGCATGAAGTATGAAATAATATGAAAAAAAATATATATTGGTTATGAAGAACATGTGAAATGGTTGAGGGTTTTTTTTGTTTTTTTAAGGAAAAAAATTAAGGATTAGAGAAAGAAAAGGAGATCAAACATGATATTTACGATGAATTTAATATGCACATGAGTTGATAAACTTAGGATACATGAAGGAAATAAGTAATATGTAATATGAATAAGATAACATGAAAATCAAACATTGTAAATGTCAACAAAATTGGTGTATCATAAAGTTAAGCTTGGAATAAATATATTATTCGCTCTCTAGGATGCATGATGGGGTAAAGTTGGGTTCCAACCTTTCTAGAAAATAAAAAGGTCCCCACATGAACTCCGATGTCAGAAAAAAAAAATAATGGAATCAACTTGAGCGAGAATTTTTCATGCACCTACACGGGAGTTAATAACCTCTTGAAGGTCAACACTAATCCATTCTCAATTCTAATCATATAGGATAGTAGACCGGTTAGAGGGTTTGTGAATATGTGTGAATGCATAGTAGTATGCAAAATAAAATTGCACAAAAAAATTAGTATAAAAATATTTACAATTAATCATATAAAAGACAACAATCAAGTGGACCAACAAATTATAATAGAATAATAAAAGATAAAATGTAATGGTTTGACTTTCTTAAGGTGGTCTCCAGCGGAGTTGCTAAGCTATCGCAACGTGATCGCATGCGGAGCGGCCGGTGTCCTCTTTTATGGGTCTCTTTAAATAAAGAGTTATGAAGCCGTCACCAATCATATTAAAGGCATGATTGGTCGCCTAATTAAAAAAGTATTGGTCTACGTAAATTCAGATTCGAGCTCGGAGTCATTTGTGTGTAGGGAAGGTGTTAGCGTCCCTACAACACCCATAATAACGGTTACCAAATTTTTATCTTTTATTATTAAATTAGAAAAATAAGGTCCACAAAATGTTATTTGTTTTATTTTTAAATGTCTCATATTTATTATCTCACATTTTAGAAATAAAACTTAAGCTAATAATTGTGAGTGACATCAGAGCCATTAAGTAAATTGAAAATTTATTTTGGATTCCCAAAATAACTTCTTATATCAAACTTTGATGATTCTAATTTTCGCTCTCGGTGTTTAATGAGAAATTTCATGTATTTAAGACATTAATAAATTTCAAAAAGCGAACACTACTCAGTCTCATTTTAAATTAAAAATGGTTATTGATGGTTGAAATTCAAATAGTTAATTTTGTGAAAATGATTTCAATTTTAGAATTTTAAATTAGAGAGAAATTTAATGTATTTATGGATTTTTAACCATAAAAACATAAAGGAACACTACTTTTCTCAAATTTATTCTTTTTTAAAATACATATATTCATTTGCAGGAGAACTTTCATGTATTTATGAATTAGAATAATTCACAAAGATAACACTACTAATTATCAAATTTAATTTTGGTTAGAAATTTCATGTATTTATGGAATTTTAACAAAACCCACAAAGAAACACTACTCTGCCTTCAACCACATATTAATTTGCTATCATTTTTAATTTAAGAAATATTTAGTGATTATTTTATTTTTTTTATTTGACTTTACACCTGAGATTAAAGATGGATTTTAGATTTATGCAAAGATACATGTTTATAAAATTACAAATTCACAATAACTAATTGACGACATGTGATAATAATAATTAGAACTAAAATTGTGACATATCAAAGAAAATAAAAAAGTTACAAAAGTGTAAATAAGCTTGCCGTAAAAAAAAAACAGTAAAAAAAAGTTACACCATTAAAAAAACAGTAAAAGTGGAGGACTAAATTCAACGAGAAAAGTATGAAAATAAAAATAGATCAAACAAAATATAGTATCTACACCATTAAAATCGTTATCATTCCAATATGTGAGAAGACGATGTTAGTCATTCCATACCTTCTAGGTCTTGGTCAAGAAGATGCAGATACAAGTTGATAGTTTGATGGTGGCTTCTACGGCATAAACTTTAAAGAAGAGAGTTATCAATTATAATAATCTTTTATTTTTTGATCTCTCATTAGAAAGAAAAAATGATCAATAAGTGATAATCGAAAATGATAGAATAGAGCTATAAAGAACATCCCAATTTAAATAATTATAAATTATATTTTTTTTTCACATTGATAGTTAATACATACATAAAAAAATCTTCATGAAAATATAAAATAAAATGATTAAATTAAAATTGTTGTGTTATCTATATTACAATATCATAACAAGAAAATATTTATTTAGTGTTATATATTTGTTTATTTAAATATATAAAATGTTAATTTATTTTGTTTAAATTAATTTACATAATCCACAAGATAAAAGTAATATGAGATGCCATTATTATCAATGATGAAATGGAAGAACAAGGGAAGTAAAGTGTACTATTTTTTAATGTCAAAGTTGCTTCAATTTAGGAGAGCAATCAATGCTTGTCGTTGATTTTCTTTTTGAAAAGATTGCTTGTTGTTGATTGTTGATAATGTTACACACAACCCTTAATTTCCTGGCTAAATAATTAACCTTTCACCCTATTCCATGGGGATCTAAGACGTTTTTCTCTTGTGATTTCAATTTCATTTTAAGGATAATTACAAATTGACTATTCATTTTGCAAATTTTACTTTAGTGTTCTCGAAATAGTATTTAAAAAAGAACCCCTTAGTTTGAAATCTTTTATAAATTACCCTTTTATTAAGGTTTGTTGTGAATGGTTAATTTATTAGATCTAATCATGAAGACAACTCGAAATGGGACTTGTTTGTAATACAGAGAAAAGAAATGGAAGCATATTATGCACCATCTTTGATAGAAGGCGGCCAAGAGAACAATGCATAGGAGCCCAAATGGCCAAATCTAGCTCCATAGGGAGTGTTTGGCCCAATAAGTTTGAGAGTATAGGTGGGAGGAAGTTGTGAACTCCATCCACCGTTTAGCTTAAGGAGATCATGACCACGACTAAACAACAATAATTTTATATCTTATTAACTCTTTACACTGTGGCCTTTAGGAGTTCACAACTTCACAAATAATACAATTCCACCCCTTACCCTAAATGCCACCCACAATGGCATTGGTGCAATAGAGTACAATGGAGCTTACTCGAAGTGAAGATTTGATTTCAGAGTATCATGACACCCATTTCCAATATCGTAGTGTTTTTAATATATATATATATCCATCTCTCTCATTAAACTATCTAGAGCATTCACAATTACAACTCTAACTCAATTATTTCCTAATAATTATTGTACTTCACAAGTCGCATTAATTTCTTGACCAGCAATATCTCAACCTTTCACTATCAAAACATTATAACAGACAAGTGGCTTCCGCCATCCTTCACTCGAGATTTGTGCTAGTTAGCTCTACAACAACCAAATGGGGGAACTCCCCATTTTAGAATAGGGGTTCCACTATATAGGCAGGAATTATTTTTTCATACCAAACGTTTTCACATTTTTTAGATGTTAACACCGAAGAGAATAGAATGATCGAACCATACTCTCATCCACCAGTCAGACATCCACATGAAAGATAAAAATCGAAAGGGGTGTAGCGATGACTCCTTAGATTCAATGGTTTGGATTTGGCACCTTCTTCTTTAACTGGGTGATAGAGATATATCGTCTACATACCATCGACAAAGAGATCAAAGAAATAGTGTTGACAAACCTAAATTGTTGTTCAATTCCTAGGAACCTATATGTGGTCTATGTCACAATGCGGAAACTATTACTTGTACAAGCAAAGTTGATTCAATATTCTTTTCCTAAAAAAAATATTTAATATTCTCAATCTGAATATATATATGATGATTGTCATGTCTTTCATTAATCTTGTTGGAATGTCTTGAATACAATATCTGGCTCTTCGAACCCAAGTATAGGATCTCACAACTTAAATTGTTTTCGTATTTGTCATATTTATACTATTTACGCTTTGACCTTAGAATTTATAGAGATGCAACTCTTAGATCCTAGAGATACCTATAATCTGTAATCTGAATTATTCTTTCTAATAATAAATTACTCTCCCTCTATCTGTAGACATAGCTAACAAGTAACGCATTATTATAAACCACGCACGTAAATCTATACATTGATTCTCTACTATTTTACTTTTTTTTTTCTCATCTTTATTAGTGGATTTCATCACATATATTATTGTAATCTTACATCATTATCAACAGGAATCACCAACATTGCATATCCTTTCGTAATTGTTAGATGACAGATTTTCCTATACCGAAACCTACTTGTATTGAAACAAATTATAAAAAATTAAACTTAACATCATTCTTACTCAAATATTTCAAACTCAAAATTATGGTACAGATAAGATTTATTTTGCTTTGTTTTTTTAAAATCAATAACATGTCAATGATCAATAAGCCATTATAAGTAATAAACAACATCACAACCAATACTCAAATACCTTGAAAACTTTGTCCAAGTGTTGTAAACAATTCCCTCTTCTTACACCAGAAACTCATTGCTTTATAAAGTGAGAGAAATGAAAGGTAACCCACCAAAAGTTCTCTACTTTTACAAAGTAGAAAAAGGAAAATCCAAACTGACCCTTTGATCCATAATTCCAGCTTCCTGTTGTCTCCTCTTGGGGTCCCATTTCATGAGCATGCTTGCCCTCCTTGGAGCAAAAAACACCCCCTTCATCATCCATTCAGAAAGAGATGAAATTTCTAAAGATACCCACCAAATCATTTCTCCTATCTCCATTCTCCCCCATTTTGTTTCACTATATTTTTTGATGTCAAGGTAGCTAGCTAATATAATTAAAATTCTCAAAACCATCCTGAAATTTTCTTACCTCTAAATGGTGTTCAAAATGAACTGGAACTTCATCTTCCTGGTTTTCTCTTTCACTTTCTGCCCATTTGTTAACTCCTTGCAGGGCAATGACTCCATCTCCATGGATGCCTTTCTTAAAGAAACTGCCTTCAAGACTTTGGTTCGACGCAGGCCATATACTGGCGCTTTGTATCAAGCTAGCCTCCCGGCGAATCTCTCCGGCATGGAGGTTTCTGTAGTCCGGCTAAGAAGCCGGAGGCTGTGGGACAAAGGAGTTAATTTCAGTCACTTTGGCATTCCGTCAAATACCTTACCGGTGCCCCACGTTAGAAGACTGGTAATAGTGTACCAGGACTTCGGGAACTGGTCTTCTTCCTACTTCAAAATTCCAGGCTTCTCACTCCTAACTCCAGTCATCGGATTCATGGTTTTCAACGCAACATCAAACACAGAAGCCAAAAACATCACGAAACTCAGCATCGCCACGATGGAAAACCGCATAGAAATCCACTTCCCAAACCTGAAATTTCGTTTAGGCAAATCGTCGAACACAATGTGTGCAGAATTTGATGAAGATGGTATCTTCCATCTGACCCAAATGGAGTCCCCTGACGTATGTTACTCAAGAAAACAGGGGTATTTTGCAGTGGTTTCAAAGTTGAAGAGGAAGAAGAAGACGTGGTATTTGTGGGTGATTGGGTTTGTTTTGGGCGTTGGTGGGTTGGTGGTAGCTGGTTATGCAGCCATGGTTACGATCAGAGCTTTGAAGACGAAGAAGATTCAGATAATGGAGAAACAAGCGGATGAAGATTTGGTTTTACAGAGTAGATGGGTTGGCAACAGTAAAATGCCAAGCGCAGCAGTGACAAGAACAATGCCAGTTCTTGAGAATTCAAGTTTTCCTTAGCCTTATTTTCATTCACTTTCTGACCCTCCAATTATTTGGCTTTTTTCTCCTACATGACAGTTACCTGTAATGTAATGTAACTTTGTTGCTGTATTAGAATTAGATTTTAATTCAACTATATATATTATAATATGTGGTCTTAGGTTAAGGTCTGCATTACTCTCTTGCTTTGTAATATAATATTCTAAAAGTAACACATTTAAGTTCAAAGATGAAAGTGCTAATGGTTGCCTACCTGTTAAACAAAAACTTCGTAATAGCATGATGTAAATAATTCTTACGAAAATAGCACCTATTTTTCATAATTTGATATGTGGCAAATTATTGTTATTTATTTTTTTCAATATTTTAATTATTTTTTGGTGTGAGTGATGGGAGAGAGAAACATAGAGATAGGTGTATCTACCCAAAAATATTAAGGACAAATGGTTTTGGAAATTGTCAGAAATAACATTATCAAGTTTCATTTTTAAAAACTAGCACATTTTTCGAAAACTCTAAACTAGTTTTTCTTGATCCATTTTGGGCGAGATCGACCATTGAGATTTAGTTTAAAAAAAAAATTAACTTTTTTAAATGTCTTGGGGCTTCTCGGTGAAATCTCGGACAATATTAATACCGAGATTTTACTAATTTTTTCAAATATTATATAATCTTTCCAAATCTTATACCAAATCTTATATCTTTTCAAACTTTCTCCAAATTCAATTATTTTTACCAAATCTTATATCAATATTTTACATAATTTTTCAAATTTTCACCCTAATTTTTGTTTCCACAATTATATGAATTTTCAAATTTCCAAATGAATTTACCAATTATGATTTTTCATATGTATCTCAAAAGCACTATGATTTTTAAATTTTGTAAATAAAAATTTAAGATTTGGAAAAATATAAAGAATCTCGGGGTTAATTTTACCCGAGATACATTGAGATTCTTCATATCTCCCAAATCTTACTTAATTTTTGTAGCAAAATTTGATTTATGGGTTGAAAGATCTGAATTTTAGAAAAATCGATAGAATCTCGGTGTTAACTACCCAAGATTTTTACGAGAAAATTAAAGAGAAATGATAAGTTAGAAAATGTTAAATTTTTATATAAATCTCCACTACTACAAAAAACAAATTACTTGACGTTTTTCCAATGTCAAGAGGGTATACTTGATGCTTATAAAAGCATCGAGTATTCGACTATCAAGTATAGTGTGATAACTTGACCCCAAAAAAACGTCAAGACAAATGTTTCTTGATACAATTTTCGTGTCAAGAAAGATAATACAATTGACATTGGTAGTATGCCAAGTTTATTGATTCTTGACATTGATTACGTATCATATATGATAACTCTTGACATTTTTTATGTGTCAAGTATATATCTTTTTTTTTTTTCAAATTAAATGTCTCAATCGATATTCTCATTTTCTATCTTGTATTCCAACCATATAATTCCATCAACTAAATAAACATTATACATTTAAGATCTATCCACTCAATATATTTACTAAAAATTTCATATGTTCAACTATGACCTTTCATATGAACACTCCTCACAAATTATAATAATATTTATCTTTCACATGTACATGCACAAAGTAAAATCACAAATATTGCTTTTGTATACAAAATTCAACTTTCAGCAAACACAAAAGTGACAAACCTCTCAATAAAGTATATTATTTAATCTATGCATTGAGCTTTGAAGTCTAAAGATCGAGAACTAAAGGTCAGGCAAACCATGTTAATCTCCAAAATAGAATAAAGAGTGATAACGTCAAATTTCAAAATATAGAAATAAGTTTTAAGATACAACAATGACAAAAAATCACGCACAAGGAAAAATGTACATGATTGGCTTACTTTATGCCATGGAAAAATATCATAATCGAAACTTAAAAAATATCTACAAAAGTTAGAGACTTCTAGGATTTCATTCATTCTCTATTGACCATATCCTGCCTCAGGGGGAACAATTGCTTTTCGCTACAAAACAAAGGAAGAAGGGAGAGATTTGAGAAAATATAATAAAGAGGAAGAAGATTATCAACAAATCAAGCATATGCTAAAATTTAAAATAGAAGAATGTAGATACATTTCCCCCAACTTTCACAACTTTCACAAAAAATAGAGAATATTGGAAGCTCAATCTTATCTACAAGCAATAAAAAATTTATTCAAAATTTCATTCACCAAAATAACTAATTAACTCCAAATAAATTACCCAAATTATGGTTTGATTTGAATGCCACTTCAAAACTACAACAAAGTAATCCAACCTACGAAAAGTTCAATAATAATGGTTACAAAATGCAAATTCCAGAAACTATGTAACAATTCCAAAAGAGTTTCAAGACCTCAAAACCTATCAAAACGTCTAAACATTGTTAAATTTGCTGGACAATGGTTCCAATCCCTTGAAATATTTGAATTGAACATTAAAAATTGAAAATAACTCACTTATTAGACCAATACTTCAATGGGTAACAAAGAATTATTAATATTAACCTCCAAACTTACCAAAACCTTGCCAAAATCGGTCTTAAACCTATTGGACAGCAACTCAACTCCTTCCAACACTTCAAAATCAATCTCATCATCAAACATTTAAATAAGTATGCTACATTATAGCCCAAATCACAAATTCATACCAATACATCCAAAACACTTACTCGAAGTGTTTGCTCAAATCGACGCTTCAGCGACTGCAGGTGAAATGTTTGAATATGTGATGGCCTAAGATATAACAGGTGCTAAATAAGGCACGACATTATAAAATACTCAGATTCGTTACTAACCGATGCAAAATCTGCATAGGATTCTTTTTTTTTTCTTTTGTATGTGTGTGTTGAGGGAGGGTGCTTACCTGAAAAAGAAAAATGAGAGACAATTAGGGTGATCCAACATGAACGGTGGTCCAGCGTGAACGTGAAGGCTGGGCGTGAGGCTGCGATCCAACGTGAATAGAGGTCTGGCGCAAGGTTGAGCGCCTGGGCGTCTGTACGGCGGAGGATGGGCGCAAATCCAGTGGAGGACTGATTGGTGCGGCTGCGGTCTAGCGTGAACAGAGGTCTGGCACGTGGCTGGGCGTCTAGCTGTCTATACAGTAGAGGACTGACCGATGCAGCTGCAATCCAGTGTGAACGGAGGTCTAGCACGAGGCTGAGCGTCTGTACGGTGGAGGTTGGGCGCGGATTCAGTGGTGCTGCGAAGAGAGGATTTCAGGAGGGGAAGTTTGCAAGAGAGAAAACGAAGAAGAGGAGGGGGGATTACTACAGCATCTGGGTTTTCTTTTTACTAGGGGAAAGTTAATTATTTTTTGTATTTTATTTGATAATTTTGGTAGGAAGGAAACCAAATTTGAGAGGGAAATGAAAATGAGGGAGAAGGGGAAACAATAAATAAAGATTAAAAAAATATTATTTTTTATATTTTACTTGACATGAAAAATATGTCAAGTAAGAGTTTCTTATACTTGATACGAAAAACGTGTCAAGTAATATCTTATATTACTTGACATGAAAAACGTGTTAAGTAATGGTTCGCGTGAAAATATCCGAAACATTCCATCATTCTCCACTTTTTTAACCCTTTTACTTGACATTTTCTTTTATAAAAGGTCATTACTTATTTTTTTCTCAAAGAAACGTTAAGGAATTAAAAACTACAAGTGTTAAGTAATGTAGATTTTATAGTAGTTCTTGGTGGTTGATCTTGGGCGACATAGATTGAGAAAAACTATTGTAACGAATTTTCAAAAAAGGTGCTAGTTTCGAAAGATGAAAATTAGAGGAGGCTATTTCTGATAATTTTTCGTGGTTTTGAGTAAGATGTTTGAGTGTGGATTTTTTAGATAATCAATTGTTAATTACAATTAAATAACATATTTAGCCCTTATATAGAAAAGGAGGCAAGGAAGAGTGAAAGGTTTAAATCTTTAACCACTTAATCAATATTACATATTTTATGTCAGTCAAGCTGTGATAATTCTTACATCCTAGTCGATGGGCCAATCAAGCTCTTCGACTAAGAGACCAATTTTAGATCAAGAGGTTAGTCAAGCTCTAACGTCTTGATAGAGAGTACATGCTTTATGATCACATTCTATTATGATTGTTGTTTTTTTATTATTAAATTAAAATCCTCTTTTGGTCTTTGCACTTTGGATTGTCTAATTTTAGATCTCCTGCTTTCAATAAATTTTAATATTAATAATTCAAAGTTAAATTTTATAATAAATAAATAATAATAATAATAATTTTTATACAATAAAATATACTATGTGAATATATTTTTTACAATTTATAAAAGGAATGTTTTTTTGCATGAGATTTTTGGAGAAATTTATTTCGTGGAGTTGAGCTTATATTGATGTAGATTTGATATGGATGTGGTTCGATCTCTAACCTCTTATTCTCTCTCTTGAATGTGTACGCTTGACTTGAGAAAATGAAGTGCGTGATGTTCTTAAAGTTGAAATAATTGAAGAATGTTTGTATCTCCAGATGACTTCAGTCTTCAAGTGTGATCCGCTTTAGAAATTAAGGAATCTCCTGACAGTTGGGAGAATTCTCATAATTGGATTTTGGTCTTATTTGACATCTAGGTCAAATTAAGCCTATATTTTGGGCTCAATCCAAGTTTAACCCAAATAATAATATCAAATTGGATCAAAATATGTTAATCCAAAGGTCATAATGAAAACAAGTGGCATCATCGGGATTTGTCAATTTATGTTTTCAATTTCAATTTATGGCACATGTCAACTTTTAATTAGCCTCAAATTCAATTATTTGTAATTTCATCATTAATTTGATATATGACGTGGTGATTAGTCCAAAATTTCTCATTCAACGAATATCCATTTCGAGATTTATGCACATGTATGGGTTGGTGAATCTTAAAAAAAAATAAAATAAAAATAAAGTTGTAATCAAAATACAAGTTATTTCTTCTTGATTTTGACTCTATTTTATGTGTTGATTTAATCAAACTACGAATTTTGTATATTTAACACATTTTTTTTATGTCGTATCAAAACATCAGTTTGGGGTCAATGTTTAATTGATTTTTTTCCACAAAATTTGATTTGAATTTTAGTACAATTTATCCTCTACTCAATTCAAAATTGAATTTCGAGTAAAATTAATATCTACAAAAAAATGCTTATATTGAATATTTAAACTTCACTCAATTTTGGGTTATACCCCAATCTAAATTTGAGATAAATTAAAGTCTTATCTCTAATTTAACTTGAAATTGGAGATAAAAATTTATGTTGGATGATTTGAATTGGAGATAAAATTTGGAATATGGTCAAATTTTAATTTAAGGTAAATTTGAGACTTTATCCTTAATTTAATTTTCTTAATTTAAATTGATAATGAATTGAGATTTGAATCTAGGATAAAATTTGGAATATATCCAAACTTTAGTTTTTTTAAAACCCCCATAATCAAAGTCCTCCAACTTGATAAGTTTTAAATCCAAATTGAATTAGGATTTGAGACTGAATATGAAAGATTGAAGAATCTTGCTTTTTATCCACGTTCTGGTAGAATTAAAGCCACTTTTTGGATCAACATATTTTATATGAATTTAAACCAAAAATTTTTTTAATCAAATTTAAATTCAAATAAAGTCGGGATATCTTTTCCAATGTTGAATCTAAATTGATTTATAAATTTGGCTAAACCAACACTTCTTTTAGTCAACCACGTACATCTTTCCACATCTTTTTTTTTTAACTTTATTCTTTTTCTCTCCCTTCATTGCTAATGTGTCAAATGTTGCCAGGTGCTCAAATACTGTGTGGCTCCATATCAGACCCCTAGAACTCAACATGAGCACCAATGGAAGTTAAAGTGTGGCGAGGCGGCCACTGGACTGATGATTGACGGCCATTGACGAGTGCGAACCTGAGTTAAAGGACTTGGCGGAGACCAAGGTAATGCATAAGAGACCCACTTGATTGTTGGATGGTTGAGGGTCAGATGGCCACACCTTAGCCAAGGGAATGGTAGGATAGGGAGTGGACGCCCTACAGGGGTGTTGTGGGAGCGTAGATGCAGGTTGGCAGCACAAAAGACCCCGTGCTAACCTCTAACCACACTGCATGAAGGCGGCAGACACGCACGACTAGAAAAGCGCACACGAACCACACAGGGCTTTATGCACACATGCACAACATGAAGGGCATGCGCAGGCGCGCGTACGGCCAACGCCCACAGCAGGTGATTGTAGGGCAGACACACACTAGCAACACCCACCCAGTAGACTTAGCAATCCTGATGCTTCAACACTTGAGTCCATTAATGGTTACTCTTGGGGGACATGTGGCATGATATGAGCTGGTTAACAGAGGACACGTGGCAGCACCATCCATGAGTGAGGTGGCAAGGTTGAAGGTCAAATGGGATGTGGAGGTATTTTAGGACATTGAAGGTCATGATCTAGCAACTCCCCTAAATAATAGAGGAAGTTGCTAGTCATATGGAGAGGAGTGGCCGAGAGTGAAAATTGGGGGGGGTGGTTACGGAATTACTTGAGACTTCAATTGTGAAGCAAGTAATTCTCTCCATACTCTCTAGAGTTCGGTCTTGTAAGTAGAGTGCTCCTTGTGGTTTTCATAATCTTTAATAATAAAGCATTATTTCCATAATCAAGTGTGTTCTTCTCCTCTCCCTTTCAAATGTGAGTCAAGCAAATAATCCACTCTAGGGTTCATGAGCATTGGTAGGTGCCTTTGGGGAAATTTGGGTCTTAACTTATAGGCTGGTCAAGGAGGGTTTCTTGGCACTACATGAGAAAAATTTTATCATATATGCATAACGCTCTTCCGTCCCGTGACAAGTGGTATCAGAGACCACTTTTTGTCTCACCCAATCAATCTTCCAACCCCAAGCCATGACCAACTTTCTAAATCTAGCCACAGAAAAGATGCTAAGGGCTAGGGACAACATGCTTGAAGAGAGTAGGGGCATTCAAAAAATCCCATAACCCGAACAAATCGAACAACCCGACCCATACTATAAGGGTTGGGTTGGGTAGAACTTTAAAAAAAAAGTTGTTGGGTTGGGTTTAAATTGGCTAAGTAAATTATTCAGATTGACCCAACCCAACCCGAATTACATATATAATATATATATATTATATATATATATATATAATATATATATATATATATATTTTGCTTAAAGTTTAACTACTTTAGGTCAATGAATCTATGAATTTTTAACATTTTTCTTTTAAAATTATGATGGTTACATTTGTTTAAAGTTTGTAATAAATATCTTAGATATTTGGTTTTTAACATTTGAATGTATATGAGATTTTAGTTATTACCCATGTGGTGTAGATAAATTTATGTATTTTAAATTAATAAGAAAATAAATAAATTATAACTCGATGACCCAAACCAACCCAACCCGACTTGAATTTTAAGGGTTAGAGATTTTGTTTGGGTTTTTTGGGTTTCCAATCCAACCAACTCGAATTTTCAGGTTGGTCCAAAAAACACTCTCAACTCAACCCAACCGAACCCATGTACACCCTTAGAGAGAGGATGGCATCCCCTGTAGGCTTTAGCCTCTGAATCATTATCGTTTAGGGGCCACCCATTCGACGACAGTGCTTACATGCACCATGTAGCTGGAGATCTTGAGGGAAGGATTTCAAATTTGGAGGCTTCCATCAGGAGGATGGGTAACATTACCCAGAGAGAAGACAATTCAACTGACGGGCACTCACAGAATGTACCAAACATCATTTGGCTAGTCATTGAGCCGTTGTGGAACAAACTTCGTTCGCTTTGTGGAGAGATGAGTTAGCTGAGAGCCATATTAGAAGAACATACCTTGGCGTTGGCAGACAAGGACCTGGATCAGTACATCAATGTATTGAAGGAGTTAGTGTATTAGAGAACATGGGTGCAAGGCATACCACTCGGGGTTAAGGAAATCTAGATCAATAACGATAGTGATGACGACGACCCAAGCATCTGCTTAAGCTACGATGACGTTGTGAAGTGCTCACTATGTCACATCGATCATCTCCCTGAAGATTGCCCGAACACGACAATTTGGGCACAAATTGACCCAGAAGATCCACTCTTTTGAATTCGACATGGAGATTGAATGAGACAGGCTCCAGGAATAAGGCATCCAAGGAGTGATGCCCCCTGCGCCCAACAACTTCTCACCAATAAGGCCATGCAGGCACGAAGTTGGAGGCCAGATGGATTTAGGAAGAATGCTTGTTTCATTGCATACCTAATTCATTCCTTATTTGACTATGGAATAGAATGAAGGGAGAAACCTCCAACGAGGACGTTGGAGGTTAGTCGGGGGAGGTTTATCAGACCTCTAAAACTTAACATGAGCACCAATGGAGGTTAGAGTATGGCAAAATGCACCACTGGGGCAAGCTGACGATTGACAGCCATTAACGAGTGTGGACCTAAGTCAAGGGACTAAGCAGAAACCAAATAAATGCACGAGAGACTCACATGATTGTCGACATGTTGAGGTATAGGCGGCGCACACCTCGGCCGAGGGGAACGATCGGACAGGTAGCAGATGCCTATAGGGGTGCTATGGGGCACAGGGTGAGATTTTAAACTATATGGCATACATTATGCAACATATAAAATTTAATCATACATGACATGTGAAATTAAATAAACAGTAAAAATTGACCAATTTTTGGCACCCCTAAAAAAAGATTAATTAAATCAATATAACAACTATATTAATTTAATTAATCACAAAAAATAACAAAAAGAACAAAATTAATATAAAAAATTACTCCAAAAACCGCTTCAAGGATCGAACTCACAACCTTGGAACCATTTGTCTGTCAGTTACAGACATGTCTAAGTTACATTAAATAATCTTGGATCTTAGTTTATTGGATTGGGTTAATGAAGACTAAATGTGGAATAAAATAACACTTTATTTTATTAAATAAATCATTTGCATACAAATAATTTACAAACTATGAAACCCACAAGATTTAGAGCATAAACCCCAACACTATAAGGATGAGTTCTTCTTTTTCTTTCTTCTCTCCAGTATAAGTGATAGTTTATAGAAATACAAGCTATTGTAGCCTTTTACTTAGAAATAAGTAGAATATGCGTTAATAATACCAAGAATTCATATGCAAAAGTGAGTTTGCGTCGACCAGCACCAGAAATCCTCACTAACCTTATATAATGTGTTATTATGCATCAAAGCGTCTATTTCTGCAGCTATGGGGGAATTGACCGCATGCATCGATCTCAAACCGCCGCAAGAGTAGCATCCACAGAGTGATAATCGTGATGGAAGATTGATCGCCAAGTGGGTGGAATGTGTTGACACTTCAGGAGAAACCAGCATGAACACATACCTTGGGAGTATCACCAAAATAAGGTGATGCTGACATTTCCCATAACGCAATAAGAGTAGCAGTGAGTCAGAATGCAATCATCAATGTTGTCGGAATTTGAGCTCTATAAATAGAGCCTTGGATCTTCACTTCAAATCATCCAAGTTTCTGCCTTAAGGTAAGTTCTTGTGATCACAGATGAGAGTATGAGCAAGACTTTCTTTGAGGATTTTTCACCTCCACAACCCCTTCCGAGTGACGATCAGAGTTTCGCCGGAGATAGAGCTCGAGAGAGATTTCTCCACCATCCATCCATGGCACCACCAGCAGCCTTGACGTATTTTGGATGAAAAGCAAGAGATTGTTTACATCTAGCCCTCCACATCTCCTTTTATCTCTGTATTGTATTACATTTTGGCTTAAGACATTAATACATTTTATAATCAATGCATCTCTTAGTTCCTTCAGCACCATCTTCATCATCTTCTTCTTCTTTATCATCGTCTACATTCATCATTTAGTTAAGTATCGAAGACAATCGCATACTCAGTCATGCGGCCTAGAGATATGACGCATGTACCAACCCACCAAGAGGTGTGCTTGCACGAGTGTAGTGAGTTAATCCTCTTCACTTGGTGTGAGGCTGTCGTAATGCTTGTCTATGAGCTGATTAGCTGCAACTAACTACCCAAGAGGGTAAGTAGTGGCACACACTAAAGCAAGATAAGCTTTGTTCCTAGAGATAGGAACGGTCTTATGCTCGACGCAACCATGCATTATAGAGATATAAGCATGTGGCTGGCCACCGAGAGGTGTGCGATGCGTTAGTGTGGCGAGCTGGGATTACTCGAGTGACCTAACATAATGAACCTTGTTATGCGTTAACAGTTGTTGCATCTCTACCAATTCTCATTGTTAAACTTCATCTGCTCAATTTGTTTAGTTAGGAGTAGGAGTAACGCATAATCCATTAACTTCTATCTTTTTACTTTTATTCATCGCCTCAAATGCATTGCTTCACACACATTATTGAGTACAAGTCCCTGTGTTCGACCTCGGATCATCCTTAGAAACTTATGTTCTCGTTATACTTGGCGAGAAAGTAAGAAAACTTGTGATAGGAACGCATGGTCATTGCATATGAGTTTAACACATATTGCATATTTTCTAATCCAACGCATGACTATCGACACATGGAGATTAACACATAGCATAAGACAAGTGCATTTTTCCTCTTCCTTTTCCTTCCAACAATAAGCATGTTTTATAATATACATGTTTATCTAGTAGTTTTCGTTGTTTTGATTCTCTGTATTTTGAGGCTTTTCAAAATTAACTGTCATTGGCATGACGTTCACACGCTTCCGCGAAAAATTCAATTCCTTCAAGTACCCAACTGGCATTCTCAAGTTATCAATTCTCTTGGTGTACGACTTAGAGTACGTAAAAGAAGTTTGTGATAGTCCTCCATACTAAGCCCTTTGTTCGGTATCAAAATCGATGTCGTTAATTCGACTTCAACCCGAAACAAAAAATATTTATAAATCACCAAAACCTACTTCTTATACTAACAAGTAGCATAAGCGACAAGTACAGGATCGATCCACAAAGAGGTCATGATTTAATCTTCTTTTAAACTAAATTTGACTATGAAAAACAGTAAAAACAAGGTTTTGGTTTTGGATAAAATGAAAACATGCAAGAAATTAAAATGTGATGGATAAAAAAAAAACTAGGATTGATCTATCTAGTTTCTAAATCCATTCAATGCAATTTCTATCCTCGATTTCTGAAACTTAAACATGCAACTGATTCATGTACGCATAACTACTCACTCGATGCGATCTAACTAGCCTCTACAAAGGCGGACAACTAGCAAGAATCTAATCGAAAAAATGTCCTAATTATTAATTAACGTCGGAAAGTCATACCCCAAGTAATCCACATGTTTCTAATCCTATTGGGTTCGGTAGCATCCATATAGAATTAAAAACACATGCATTACCATTTAGGATTCAATTGTGTCGATTAATTGTTAGGAAAGTCGTGTTGAATTAACTAATTTTATCTTCGAACCTAACAATTCATGCATTCTAGGAATAGCCATCAAAGGCACAATTAACTAATGTTACTTGCATGATTTTAGCTATACATTCAGGAAAGAACATAACGTAACTAAAAATTGATTAACCATGCACGATTATGCGCGAACAGTCAACCTCACAATCATGCGTATAGAAATTGTAATGGATTTGAAGAAGACACAAACTCAGCATGCAATTCATTCAAGAATACAGAATCCTCAAGAAATTAGCAAAGAATTAAAACTCTAAAAACTAAATAGAAAATTGTTACCTCGAGTAATCCATAGAAAAATCGAAGAGGAAGGTCCAATCCATTATTTACAATCTAAAAGAAAATAAAAATCTAACCTAAAAATATGAAAAACATAAAGGAAGTGGAAGAACTAGCAGCCACTCCTCGACTTCTATCAGATTTTTGCATCCCTCCACCTAATTCGAAAAAAATACTTTTATACAATATGTGCAACATTGCAATGCTCTTGTTGATAGCAGCCCTCGAGAATTGGAGTGGTGTTGCAACGTTACTGTGACGCTTGCTTGCGACGGGCGCATGCGCGCGAATGCGTTGGCATTTCATTAATCTTCGCAGCATTGCAATGCTAAGAGTAGCATTGTGACGCTACCCTATTTACGAGCCTACGGCCTTACAGCATTGTGTTAAAGTGCTGAGCGAGGGTTGCGATGCTTCGATTAAGGGAATTTTGATCATTTCTCCTCCTTTGAAGCTCAGATGCTCAAAATCACCTCCAAATTGCTTTAAATTAACCCCTTTTGACTCTAATTGCTCAGTTCTACCTCTTCGGTACTCAATACCTACAAAATAGGATAATTAACATTAAAAATCCATTAATGAGCCTAAATTAAGCTAGGAATTATAGCTTTTTTTGGGAGCTATCACCCTTATGGAGTTTTTGATCAATCCTGTAGTTGTTGAACTGATAAGGAGGTGACAGAGGTGGATTGTTGCGGCTGGCTTTCCTGCAAGACAGTTTTTCCTTTGTCATTGGTTTTGGCAGTTGGAGTTTGACTCGTCTCAATAGTTTCCTAAGTTAATATTTGATCTCTTGAGGCGACAATTTCAGGATCTCGGTCCTCAACAACTTTCATTAGGAGATCTATTTTTCTTTCCATCTCTACCATGGCTACCTTAGCCATTTCATCAACCATCATGACAAACATCTCATCAAGGTGTGATTCTTTACTTGATCGGTAAAAATCAAGGTTATCAAATTAGGGTGTTTCTTTGATGAGGAATTCGCCTTTAGGAGATTCATCATCTATTCCAAGATCTTCTTCACGAGGGTAAAACCTTGTTCTTGTTCCTACATGGTCTCCTTTGAATGACTGCGGGTGACAAGTCCTGTGTAGGTGTCGTTTGCAACAGTTACTTTAGACGCACCTTTCTTTGGTGAAATGTTGAGAGATGAGAGGTAGAGATATCCCATTGGATGTGGCAATTTCTTTGCACCATGTTTCTAGAGAAACGTGCTTCATGGAGTTGAACTTGTGTTGATGTAGATTTGATGTGGATGTGGTTCGATCTCTAATACTTTATCCTCTGATTCTCTCTTAGTTGAATGCATATACTTGACTTGAGGAAACAGAGCGCATGATGTTCTTGTTGAAATCTTGGAAGAATGTTTGTATCTTCAAAGAACTTCAATTTTCAAGTGTGGTCGGCTTTAAGAGTTAAGGAGTTTTCTATTTGTTGGAAGAATTCTCTCTAGATCATATGGAGTGTAAAATTTATGACCATCCCAAATGAAGAGTACTCCTCTATTCATAGAGTTCTCTGGTAGGCTTTGTGGGCTTTGACTTTTTTTTATCCATGAACCTGACTCTTCGGCCCACCTAATTGGTTTTTTGGCCTTATTTGACATTTTGGTCAAATTAAGCCTATGTTTTAGGCTTAATTCGAGTTTATCCCAAATAATAATATTAAATTGGACTAAATTATTTTCTTCAATCCAAGAGTCGTGATGAAACACATGACATCATTGAGATTTGTCAATTTATGTCTTCAAATTCAACTTATGACACATGTCAACTTTTAATTAGTCCCTAATTTAATTATTTGTAATTTCTCATTAATTTGGTAAATGACGTGATAGTTTGTGATTGATCCCAATGTTTCTCATTCAACAATGTTAATAGAGATTTTTTTATTGAAAAAGTCAATATTAAACAAATTGTATAGATTAATTTTAAGATTTATTGAAAATTTAGGGACAAATTATATATTTTAATGTTTTAGATACCAAAATAAAACTAAACCCGAAGTATAAAGACCAAAATGGTATTTTAATCTTATTATTATAGTGCAACAAATTTTACTAATCTTTCTCTCCATTTTATGTTGCATTTCTCCTAAAATCATTTAAAATAACTTTATATGAGTTGAGTTGAATTGATAAAAGAAATATTTAGCCAAATAGGTCATTTAATATCTAATTTCACAAATGTCTAGACATTTGAAATTTTACAAAAATGGCTTTCACTTTTATATTTAATACATATTTACCTTATTCATTTGAGATGCAAAATTTCCTAAAAACAAAAAACTTTTAAGAAAAATTTCATAAAATAACACAAAAACCGAAAACTTTTTTATGTATAACCTCTTTCTAAAAATTGAAATGTCAGGTTTACCCTTACTTTTAAAACCTCTTCTCAACTCCTCTACCTTCTTCCTCCTTCAACGATTTCATCAGTGATTGTATTCAATGCAACACCAATATTTCACTAAAGAATTTATTCTCAACTAATATTCTACCAACATTGAATGTTATTGATGTCAAGAATGGGATAAGTAATGGAAGGTCACTCTCAATTATTCACAATACTTTCAGTCGAGCTCCTCAACTTCTTCTCCCATTATTCTCTTAGAGCTTCACTCCAACATTCTCATTGTCGATCGCTTTCATCGATCGTTCAGTTCATTTTTTCTTTGGGTATAAAGTAAGATCGTTCGTCAAAACAAAAAACGGAGAGAATGTAAGTGTTTCCAAAGTATTTTTCTTATAAGATCACTTTCATAAAGATAGGAGATCGTTCACTACAATGTAAGTGAATGTTTAGTATTAAATAAATGATCTCTTATATATAACTAAACAATCTCTTACATTAATATGCGTGATCACTTATAATGTATTACAGGATCTTCTATAGTTTACTAAGTGATCTTTTAGAACTTGCTGGGTAATAACAATCTACATGCTAGGCGATCGCTTACTTTAATAGCAATTCGAATCCAATTGTCAATTTTCTGATTGTTGATCAGTGATGCTACTTTGCATCTTTGTACAATTTGGTGGAAAATGGGACCCGTCCAGAAGTAATTATGTTGGAGGTCATATGAAAGGTTTGAAGGTAATAAAATGAAATAATGTGTACTAAATTAGTGTGTATTCTACACCAACGACTAAATATTGATCAAGATATGTTTGATATATACATCAAATGTTGTTACAATCTATTGGTCTCGGCTCTCCCAATTGACATAGTCGACGATGAAGATCTTAGCTTCTTTTTAGTAAGCAGTGATGCATTCTGGATGTCATTGTTTGTATCTGTTACATCTCACAAAAGTCATGGAGTATACACAGATAGTATGTACCAACAGTGCAATCCAATGATTCAAACTATTCTAACCAGTCAAAACTTTTGGTTTGAAACAATTCCAACACATAATATTCCTACCATGTCTTCACTAGATAAGAATATTAAGCCATGTAACTTGGGGGACAATAGAAATGAAGATTAGATTGGTCACAACATCCAATTTAAATGTACTCCACAGTTTGATTCTAACCATGTATATGGACAATCTTCGAGGCCATAAACAATTCCAACACCTTCCATTCATGTTCCAACCCCATCTGCTCTCATCTCATCAGTGGTGCCTTTAGTTTAAATGAATTCCACTATTTCAATCCAGCCATTTATAGATATATGCAGACCATCGGAGGGCCCATCGTATGACAACCTCATCACAATACCTCACGACTAGCTAAATGATGATGATATAAAGGCTGGTAACATTTTTTTTTCGAAATATGACTTATCAGTTAAATTGTCAATACTTGCAATAAGAAAGAACTTTAACTACCGTGTAAAAAATTCAAAAAAGAGCTTGCTAACTGTACGGTGTTTGGTAGAGGAATGCAAGTGAATGGTTCGTGCAAAAAAATTTAGAAGGGAGTGATTCCTTCAAAGTGACCAAGTATCCGAGCGTTCATACATGCACTCTTGAAATGAGAATGGGTAATCATCAACAAGCAAAATGTTAGGTTATTGGACATTTAGTCAAGTCCAAATACGATCAAGTTGGTCAAAGATACCGTCCAAAGGATATAATTGAAGATGTCCGATGAGATTATGGGGTTAATATAAGTTAATGACGGGCTTACCGTGCCAAAAAGTACGCATTCATATACACACGAAGGTCGCCAGAAGGATCATATTCTCTTGTTAACGCATATGGCGAGGTACTGAAACTTGCAAATCTGGGCACGATCTTTGGGGTTGAAATAGAAGACGAACAATATTTTAAGTATGTCTTCATGGCATTCGGTCCGTGTATTAGGATATTCTTGAACTATATCCACCCTGTAATCGTTGTTGATGACATCCATTTGTATGAGAAATACAAATGTACGATGTTAATAGCAATGTGTATTGATGGCAGTAACAACATCTATCCTATCACGTTGAGTATGTAGATGGTAAAATGATGCATCGTGGACTTGGTTCATGACTCATTTGAAGGCTTCGATTGGAGACATTCTGAATTTAGTGATTATATCAAATCGTCACATCTCCATTGGAAAGATTTTTCTCGAGTATATTCCTCGAGGCATTTCATGCTCATAGCTGCCATTAATCTGTACAATTACAGGATATATGTAGGGCATGAAATGCCTCGGGGAATATACTAGAGACAACCTTTCCAATGGAGATGTGATGATCTGATATAATCACTAAATTCGAAACGTCTCCAATGGAAGCCTTGAAGTCATGAACTCTCACCATCTACAATACTGAACTCGATAGAATATGTTGTTATTGTCATCAATACACATTGTTATTAACAACATACCTCTGTATTTCTCATGCAAATGGGTGTCATCAACAACGATTATAGGGCGGATGCAGTTCAAGAATCCCCTAATATACAGATTGAACGCCACAAAGACGTACATAAAGTATTGTTCGTCTTTTATTTCAACCTCAAAGATCGTGTCTAGATTTATGAGTTTCAGTGTCTCGCCATATACATTAACAAGAGAATAAGATCCTTTTGGCGACCTCATGTGTACACCAATGCGTACTCTCTGGCAAGGTAAGCTCGTCCATAACTTATATTCACCCCATAATCTCATCAAACATCTTCAAATATATCCCTTGGACGATATGTTCGACCAACTTGATCGTATTTGGACTTGATTAAATGTCCAACAACTTGATTTTTTGCTTGTCGATGATTATCCAATCTCATTTCAAGAGCACATGTATGGACGCTTGGATACTTCGTCACTTTGAAGGAATCACTTCCTTCTATTTTTTTTTTTTTTGCACAAATCCCCCACTTACATTCCTCCACCGAACACCATACAGTTAGCAAGCTCTTTATCAAATTTTTTTACATGGTAGTCAAAGTTCTTTCTTATTGCAAGCATCAACAATTTAACTGATAAGTCATATTTCGAAAAGAAAATCTGACTAACCTTTATATCATTCAGAAAGTTGTAAGGTATTGTGATGAGGTCGTCATACAATGGGTTGTTCAATGGTTGGGTTGGAATAGTGGAATTTATTTCAACTGAAGGCATCGTTACTGGTGGGATGGGAGAAGGTGGGATTGGAACATGAATGAAAGGAGTTGGAATTGTTTGTGGTCTCGAAGATGGTCCATATACATAGTCAAAATCAAAGTGTGGAGCACATTTAGATTGGATGTTGTGACTAATCCAAACTTCATTTCTATCGTCCCCCAAGTTACATGGCTCAATATTCTCATCTAAAGAAGACATAGTGGGAATATTATGTGTTGGAATGATTACAAACCCAAAGTTTTGACTACATGGAATTATTTGAATTGTTGGATTACATTGTTGGTATACACTATCTACGTCTACTCCATGACTTTTGTGAGATGTAACAGATACAAACAACGGCATCCAGGATGCATCACTGCCTACTAAAAAGAAGCTAAGATCTTCATCGTCGACTATGTCAATTGAGGGAGCCGTGAACAATAGATTGTAATAACATTTGATGTGTACATCAAACATATTTGGATCAATATTCGGTCGATGGTATAGAATACTCATTAATGTACTACACGTTATATCATTTTTTATCATATGACTTCCAACATAATTGCTTATAGACTGGTCCCATTCTCCACCAAATTGTACAAAGATGCAAAGTAGCACCATTGATCTGGAATCAGAAAATTGACAATTGGACTCGAATTGTGGTTAAAGTAAGCGATCGCCCAGTAACTAATACGCGATCGCTCAACAAGTTCTAAGAGATCACCCGGTAAACTATAGAAGATCATGCGGTACATTACAAGCAATCGCTTAGTAAGTTCTAAGTGATCACACATATCAAATGTAAGAGATCATTTAATTATATATAAAAGATCATTTAGTTATATATAAAAGATCGTTTAGTTATATATAAGAGATCATTTATATAATACTAAACGATCACTTACATTATGATGAGCGATCTCCTATTTTATGAAAGCGATCTTCGTTTTTGGTTCTGATGAATGATCTTACACTGTACCTAAAGACAAAATGAATTGAATGATCGACGAAAGCGATCGATAATGAGAATGTTGGAGTGAAACTCTGAAAGAACAATGGGAGAAGAAGTTGAGGAACTCTACTGAAAGTGTTGTGAATAATTGAGAGTGACCTTCTATTACTTGCCCCTTTCTTGATATTAATAACATTCAATGATTTTAGTAGAATATTAGCTGAAAATAAATGCTTTAATTGAATGTTGATGTTGCATTGAATACGATCACTAAAGAAATCGTTGAAGGAGGAAGAAGGAAGGGAGTTGAGAAGAGGTTTTAAAGGTGGGGTGAAACTAGTATTTCACATGGCAAAAAGGTTAGCCATAGAAAAGTTTTTAGAAAGAAATCATCCATAGAAAAGTTTTAGGTTTTTAGATTATTTTATGAAATTTTCCATTCAAGATTGGTGCTATTTTAGACCATTATCTGAACATTAATGCAATGGATTTTAAAAAATTATCAACTCATTGTAAACTCGAGTTGGTTACTATAGCAACAACCACCACCAACTACAACCACCTCACTTCGACTACTTGTTCCAGTAAACAACTTCGACGACCACTTCCAGCAGTCAACTTCGACGAATACCACCTATGACAATCAATTCCACCAACAACCACCTCTGATGACAACTCTGAGGAACTACCTTCCGCAGCTAACTCTAACAAATATCATCTTTGGCGACTCCACCCAACTCCTATAATGATAACTTTCACCGATTACCTCCAACAACCAACTTTGCCAACCAACTCTAACCACAAACTTCATTGATCATTTCCAACGACTAACTCTAATGACCAACTCAATCAATCATATATATATATATATATATATATATATATTAACAAATGATGAAAGTGGTTTTAAATACAAATTTGAAATTATTAGTTAATAACGTTTAATTGTCATCTTTGGTAGTAATTTGACGTTAATAGATTCATTTGAGTATATACCAAACCAAACAAATGTGTCTAAAATATTCAGAAAATTTAACCAAACTCATCAATTACAAAGAGTACTAAAAAAAAGAAATTACACGAACTAAAATTAAGCATGATAAGAAATGATGAGATTTCTAGTACAATGGCAGTGCATACCACTTTCATTAAGCAGTTGAAACATCGTTCCCCACATCATTTTTAAATGCTTCTTTTATAAGAAATAATGAATTGTGGTAGTATGGAAATTTTTTTCTGGAAGGTATGAGGTAAAAATGACCCATGTAAGAATATTAGCATTGTTCTAGAAACCATGTTGATTGATCATATATTGTCAAGCCAATCTTACTTACCTCAACGTGGTAAACCAGATTGATAAAGTAAAACGTGGTAAACCAGATTGAAAAAGTAAACCATTTTTAAGAATAAAAATACATTTTGCAATATTAACGAAAAATGTTTTTAACCACTAGAATACCTTTGAATTTTTCATAATGTTTGAAAATTTTTAGAAATCCTTACGAAAAGGAACCTACACATCTATTCCAAACACACTAATTCATCAAAGATCAGATATCAAATTGAAATAGTCAAAATCCTCAAGGTCTAAATCAGAATTTCAATGTTCTTACGTGACATCAATGGTAGAATAATTTTCATTCCAATTTCAAAGACACATGATTAAACAAAAGGGAAATTCTTTCATTTTGAACTACATGGAGATGTGAAAATAACTAACACGATAGAACTCAATGGCCATCCTTGCTGCTGTTGCTTCTTCTTTCTTGTTTTTTTTTTTTTCCCTTATTAATCATTATTCATAGCAAATACTTAAGGCCAGTAAAAAAATATCTGCTATCTACTCCCCTAAGAAGCATGGAAGACTGTCCAAACTGTGATACAAAAAAGAAAACCTACTAACTTCTGAAATGGGCAAGCAAAATCAAGTAGGAAATTTGCACCCAAATGAAGCAGAGAAGAAAAACCAACCAAATGGGAAGCAGCACAAAAGCTCAGTTGAAAATGCCAACACCAGCATCAGCATTGCGAGCGAGCTTTGTCCACTCTGTGTGGTATGAGCCTTGGCGATCCACCCGCTCATATGTATGAGCCCCAAATAGGTCTCTCTGCGCCTGCACAAGATTGGCAGGCAACCTAGCGCGCCTGTACGTATCGAAATAGGCAAGGCTAGCGCACATTCCGGGCGTGCTGATCCCTGCCGATATGGCCAACCCGACGACCCTCCTCCAAGCAGCCTGCCTTTGCACCATCTCTCTAGCAAACTCAGGATCCACCAGCAAGCTTGCAAGGTTGGGATTGCGCTGATATGCCTTCTTGATCCTGTCCAAGAACACAGCTCTTATGATGCATCCACCTTTCCAAATTCTTGCCAACTCCCCCAAATTCAAGTTCCATCCCTTCTCCAAGCTCTTGGCCCTCAGCAAGTTCATTCCCTGAGCATAGCTGCAAATCTTGGAGGCATACAAAGCCTGCCTCACATCTTCAATCAACTTCTTCTTGTCAATCCCACTCCTCACTGACCCCACGCTGTCATTCAGCCCTGCTTCCTTTAACACCTCGGCCGCACTTTCCCTCTCCTCCTTCAATCCACTCAAGTACCTACAATCTAACGATGCTGCAATCGTCGGCGCTGCGATGGAAAGCTCAGCAGCTTGCTGCACAGTCCATTTCCCAGTTCCTTTCATCCCAGTCTTATCCAAAATCTTATCCACCAATTCCCCATCACCATGTTCATCTTTAACTTTAAAGATGTCAGCTGATATCTCAATTAGAAAGCTCTCCAACTCCCCCCTGTTCCACTCAGAGAAAATGTCAGCCAATTCGGAATTCGATAACCCTCCGACATGCTTTAAAACGTCGTAGGCCTCTGAAATCAGCTGCATATCACCATATTCAATACCATTATGTACCATCTTAACGAAATTGCCGGAACCCCCTTCACCTATGTAAGTAACGCAAGGACCATCATCGACTTGAGCAGCTACCTTCTTCAGAATATCCTCAACATTAGAATAAGCCTGAAAAGAACCTCCAGGCATCAGCGACGGGCCATTACGAGCACCATCTTCACCACCAGAAACCCCCATCCCTAGATATAGAATCCCTCGCTCAGAAGCCTGCACAATCCGACGCTCAGTATTCTCGTACCATTCATTACCACCGTCAATGATGGCATCACCAGGCTCCAAGTGGTCTGACAACGCGGCAATGGTCTGATCGACGGGCAAACCAGCCTTAACGAGGATGATAACCGATCTTGGGCGTTGAATAGAGAGAACAAAATCGCGAGGATTGTACTGGCCAAAAAGAGGGAGATTACCTTCGTTGTGGGCGCGATCTACAGTCTCGTCGACCTTGGAAGTGGTGCGATTGTAGACGGAAATGGGGAAGCCTTTCTCGGCGATGTTGAGGGCGAGGTTTTGGCCCATGACGGCCAAACCGGCGAGACCTATGCGTGAAAGAGCTGGAGAAGCTTCCATGGCAGATGAAGAGAGAGAAGGAAAAACGATGAGCGAGAAAGTGACGGAGGCGTCGAGGTCAGAAATGGAGGCTGCTGTTTCGACGATGAAGAAGAAGAAGATGAAGATAGATATTTAATTTGAACCCAAAAAAGGAAAATTAAAAAAATTAAAAATTAAAAAGTGTTTTGATTTTTATATTAAAATCAAAATTCAATTTTAAAGGGCCAACAAAATATCGTGACGGACTCGTCGAGGCAGTGAAGGGTCACTGATTTCAATTTCCTTTTTTCTTCTTTTTCTTTTTCGTTTTGGAAAATGAAATATTAATCTAAAATTCTGTTTTCAGGCTGTATTTTGGAATTTCCTTTCATACGGCGGCGTTTTGGAGACGAAAGGGAAAACTTCCAACTACCCACTGGTAAATAAGAAATAAGTTTTATGATTGGTATTTTAAAACAAGCATAAATTGCAAAAACCGTCCTTAAAATATGGTGGTAGTTGTTATTATACCCTTAAATTTTCAATTGTAAAAATTAGACTTCTAAACTTCTAAAAATGTTAAAACTGGATCCTCAATCTTATAATAATTATAAAAATTAGATCCACAAATGATAAAAATTGAACCCTCAAGCTTATACATTTATTGTAACTTATTCAATTATATAAGTTTGAGAGTCTTATTTTAATACTTGTATAAGTTTAAGAGCTCAATTTTTTAAATTGAAAATTTAAGGATAAATGCAACTACTACCATACTTTAGGGATAATTTTTGTGATTTGTCCTGCTAATAATAAAATAATAATAATAAGGTTTCTGATTGATTAAATTAATTTAATTTGTAATGAAATTTTTTTGGACTGGTTAAGTTAGCATCGAGTGGATTGTAGGTGTTTGTTATGTTTGAAAGTAGTATTTGATTATAATATTTGGAAATTATTCAATATCCATAAAAAGCAATATAAAAAAATAAAAAAGCAACCAGCGTCCATGGTACTAATAATTATTTTTTAAAATAAACTATATCGTTATCTTTTTATAAGAAAAAAAAACATTATTTTAAATGATAAAACTGTTAAAAATATTTATAAATTATAGTAAAATATCACGATTTATGTGTAATAGACTGCAATACCATATTACATGTCTATTTGTACTTTCCTACATTTGAAAACAGTCCAAAAATTATCCTAAGTAAAAAAAAAATTAATGAAATATATTGACGAATACAAATATAACATATAGTAAATGTTAAATAATTAAAGTCATTAATTAATTAATTAAAATTACATTAATTTCATGTAATTGAAATTTTGGAGTAGAGAAGTCAACTTTTTGTTTGCATTTTCATGATTATTTAGAATGACTTATTTTGGAATATTTATTATAAGGGTGAAATCTTTTAAAAGTTGAAGACCAAATTAAGAATGTTATTTTACGTCCCATTTAATATAATAAACCTAATTAAAATGACATCTTTCAAATCTCCATACCCTATATATTGTACTTAAAATTAAACTTCAATTTTGATATTTAAGATTATTCGGTTTAACTTTTCAATTGTTTAATTTTGAAAATAATCAAAATATTCTACAACTATTCAAAATAAATTTTGAAACTCTTTGAAAGTGTATTTTAAACAATTCTTTTGAGTTTAAATAAAAATGACTTCCTTGGAAAATATTTTTTCTTTAGTCAATCTAAAGATGTTCTTATTTTATTTAATGAGATTAAAATTAAAAAAAAAAAGAAAAAAGAAAAAACTACAAATGAAATCTTCAGAGAAACAAGAGGTAGACCAAATGGAGAGAGACAATTTCCCTCATATAGCTCCAAATATACAATATTGATGATCATAAGTTTATTGTCATAATTATACCTTAATAGTACACCATAGAGGATTGAACTATGACAATTTTAAATTTAAATACTATATTACTTTCTTTTCAGTTTGGAAGGTTAACCTAAGCTGTAAATTAAAATCTTCACCCCTACATTTGAGTTGGTGATATTATTAAATGAAAAAAAATTAGATAATGTGTATGAAGATCAAGGGAAAGAGAGATTTTATCCATCAAGTTAAAGAAAATTGTAATACCAAAAAAAAAAAAGGGACTTTGGTACTATTTGAATGAACATTCAAGAAAAAATAGGAAAAGTCTCACATCTTCCTCCTCCTTTGAAGCCCTTGGAAGGACTAATTTAATTCACATCTAAAAAACATCATAAAAGGAAATACAGTCTTAGTTGCAGGAATAAAACACATGCATAGCAAGTCATCAATCATATGAAATAATAAATTCTGCCTTCAAAACTGATTTTCCTGTTCACATTTACATTATTAAATCACAAAATTGGAACCTTCTTCTGGTTGGTACAATAGTCATACATCTTAATTCTACATCATAAGCTATCTATCACAACTCAAGGAGATTCTTTTCCACTCCCAAATTTTACTAACCTTAATTATGTTGAAGAAGGTTTCAAACTATATCTGCATTTTAGGGCAGAGAATAAAAGAACCACCACCCAAGGGAAATCAAGTCTCTAAAATGGGTGAATGTTATATCTAGCAGCAGCCATAACCGATTCAAGTGAAAGTAGAGTGAATTTCACTGACCTTCATTTGGGGAAAGAGAGAAAAAGCTTCAGCACTCGATTCTAACGGCACCGCTTTCGGATGAAATGAACTTGGGCTTCCTTACTACTTGCTCCAAGCACTGCACAACGTCTCCAATCTGGAAATCATTCCAATTGTGTATCACAAGTCCACACTCATTACCCTTCTTCACTGAATCGACGTCTTGTTTTTCCCGCTTAAGAGATGCACATGATCCTTCGAATAAGACTTCCCCACTTCGTAGAAGCCTCATGGTCGATGATCTTGAAAAGGAACCATCAAGCACTCGACATCCAGCAATTTTAACATCGGGTCCCTTTGACTTGCTCCTTCCTTTGAGTTCAAAAATGTTCAGCACCTCGGCCTCCCCAGCTATCTGTGTCTCGGAAGTCCCAGGTGCCTTGTCAACTATCAGATTCCCAATGTCCTCCAAAAGGTGATAGATTACACGATGTAGAATTATCTAAGCCATTAAAGAAAATCAAACTTAATACAGCTTTTCAATCTTTCTTTTCTGTCATGCATGTAATATAAATCTGAATCAAACTTAATACACCTTTTCAATCATTCTTTTCTGTCATGTATGTAAAATAGTTGCATATATTTGCCGCGTATAGAGTAATGAGTATTAATAACTTGACAATTACCAACTAAATTTGACTTTTACCTATTTGACCAATTGATAAAAGATATAGAATGAGCGAAAGAGAATAATTAGAAACAAATGACGAAAAGCTCAGGACTCCAATTTCACCTACTAATTCCTCTTTAGATTCTTTAATCTCATCACCTCATGTTCATTTCCTATGTTGAGCGCGATTTCTCTCACATAAACAACTAATCTTTCTCCAGGACTAACATACTAATGAGCAAACTCCAGCCTAGACGTAAAATTTAGAACTATCAAAAAGCATTACTGCAGTAGACATGAAATATAAAACTCAAACCAACTTTTCATTGTTTCTTATGGTCTAAAGGATGGAAACGAACATTTCATGGGGATATTGAGATTAAATGGCAGCTCATACCTTTATACCAGCTTGAGTAGCAGACTGACTGATAGAACTTGGGGGATTCTTCACATTAAATCCTACTATATATGCCCCACACGCTTGAGCTAAGTCCACATCAGACTGGGAAACTGGGCCAACGCCAACGTGGACAACATTTAGAAAAACCTGCATGTGAAATAGGAAACATTATGCACATGCATAACTGCTCACGATTGAGGAAAATGAGATTAACGTCTACAAGTGCAATAATACATTATGTACGTTGAAACTATCATTTGAACCAAAAACGAGAAGTTACAATTAAGGTCAGAGAGATTTTTTTTTTTTTTTTTTTTGGGGGGGGGGGGAGGAAGGTACCTGAAGGGACTGTTAAAGGCTTCAATGCATCTGTAACTGCCTGCACAGTGCCCTGAACATCGGCTTTTACTATTATTGGTAATTCAACCCTCTGAATTACCTCCTCGGACTGTTCTTCAGTTTCAGTCTTCCCCTCACTCAGCTTCTTCAGCCTATCCTTCTCAAATTTCCTTT
This sequence comes from Benincasa hispida, assembly GCF_009727055.1. Lineage (NCBI taxonomy): Eukaryota > Viridiplantae > Streptophyta > Magnoliopsida > Cucurbitales > Cucurbitaceae > Benincasa > Benincasa hispida. Next base: position 72,101,618 of record NC_052349.1, read on the forward strand.
TCCTCCCCGCACTGAGCATTCGTGCACGTTCCTCAGACTCTACAACAATAATATCATCACCTGCCATAGGAAGCCCTCTTAATCCTTCAATCTCAACAGGCATTGCAGGCCCTGCTCGGTCTGCCAATTTCCCCACCATATCCCTGATAACCCTTATTCTGCCCCACTCGCAGCCCACAACCACAAACTGACCACTTTCTAAGGTCCCTGCCTTCACAATTGTAGTAGCCAAAGGACCTCGACCTTTGTCAAGCCTTGCCTCCACTACATAAGCTTGAGCTGGTCCGTCGATACGAGCTTTTAAATCCATCATTTCAGCCTGGAGGAGCAATGCTTCCTCCAAACTATCTAATCCTGTTTTCTTCAATGCTGACACATAAACAACTTGAACATCTCCTCCCATCTCCTCAAGCAATAAACCCTCCGAAGCAAGCTGCAGTTTGACTCTTTCAGGATCAGCAGCAGGCTTATCACATTTGTTAATTGCAAGCACGATAGGTACATTTGCTGCTTTAGCATGTGCCATAGCTTCCAGTGTTTGCGGCATCACCCCATCATCCGCAGCCACTACCAGGACAACTATATCCGTAACTGCTGCACCTCTCGCTCGCATAGCGCTAAATGCAGCATGACCTGGAGTGTCAAGGAAAGTGATTGAAGCACCTGAAGCCATCTCCACGACAAATGCACCCAGGTGCTGAGTTATACCCCCGGCTTCTCTAGCTGCCACTGATGTCTGGCGAAGTGCATCTAAAAGAGAAGTTTTTCCATGATCAACATGACCCATGACTGTTATAACTGGTGGTCGTGGTAGAATTTCAGAACCTTCACTAGAGTGTAATCTCTTAATGTTTACTCCAACTTCCTGAAACGATGAAATAATATGTAACCATATACTTCCAATCACAACAACTGAAATAAGCTGGGTAGATGGCAATCACACTGGTCACTAGTAATTGGGCGGGGGGGCGAATTAACAATAAAGACCCACCCCACCCCCACAAAAAATAATAATAATAATAAATAAATAAATATACCCTTTTTAATCACAAGCAACAAAAGTGTCCCAGTGAATGGTTCAAAAACTCATTCACGGCAATACAAACATGTACTTTTTTAAGTCTTCCAGTTCCATCTATCTTATCTGTATTCCATGATACTGATTTGAGTTAGAAAACCGTATTGCTCTAATATGAGATATAAGCATGAAAATGATGTTTTATGGAGGAAGCTTATTAACGATAAATCTGGTTCAATATCTCATCTAGATTGGGCTTCATTAGCACCATCAAAAGGGCAATGGAAAAATATTATCAAGCAGCAAGAACTCATCACCAGTAGAGTAGAGTTCCGCATCAAATTGGTAATGGACCCTCCACCTTTTTTTGGACAGACCCATGGATAACCAGGCCAGCCCTTCTCCATGAGGAATTTGAAAGATGATGAGGCTTTGGAATGGACTGATATCAGCATGGTTTTAGTCCCAATCATTCTCTCCCAGCCGGATGATGCTTGGAAATGGCCTCTCAATCTTGACGGGCACTTTTCCACTAAACTCTCTTATAGCTGATATGGATCATAGAAACGGCATTTTGGAGGCATCTTTGGCTGGAGGTACATGGAAAGACAAATACCCAAAGAAGATCAAGTTTTTCCTCTGGGAATTGGCACATGAGGCCATTAACACCAAACAAATACCCAAAGCAGATCAAGTTTTTCCTCTGGGAATTGGCACATGAGGCCATTAACACCAAAGATGTCCTAAAAAAAGAATGCCGAGTATGACCATATCTCTTGGGTAGAACACATAATCACCTTTTCCTCCCTTGCTCTTTTGCCTGGAATTTTTGGAGTAAACCTTTTGGTGCTTTTGGTTATGGATGGTCTTTGGTGTTTCCTAGAGATGTTACGACGCACCTTAGCTCCATTCTCTTGGGTCAGTCTTTCAAGAATGTCAAAACTCTTTTCTGGCTCCATATATCTCGTGCTTTTGTTTGGGTACTACGGAAAGAAAGAAACAAGAGTCTTCATGGACAAAGATCATCCTTTCAATAGGTCCTTCGACCTTGTCATTTATTACACTATTTCTTGGTGTAAAAGTTCTGATCTTTTGCTTCATATTCATACACTTTCCTACTAAAAATCTGAGACATCTTGTAGTAAAACCATGAATTGTATATCCTTTTTGTGAATTTTATACATCAATGAAATTAATTCTTATCAAAAAAGAAATATATTAGTTTTAGTAAGGGCAGGCACTCGTGTTTCAACAACCCCACTATACTAATTAGTTTTAGTTCGCTTGGAACCAATAGCACATACCACAAGATTTGACCATGACCAATGATAATTTTCATTTAACAGAGATTCATGGGAAGGAAGATTCAAACACTAAACCTACAGGAGGAGAAGAGAGAGTACTGAAATGGCCATAGTCCAAAATATTTTTATGAGAACGGCCTTCTCTTCATAGTAATTTACCTCAAGCACCCATCTGGAATACACCATTAATACTCATAAATTTGAAATTCATTGACAATAAAAATAGAACAGAAATTAACTGGCCACTGGACTATAATGTGAATAACTAAAAAGAGATTCATATTAATACAGGTTTCTTATGCTTATTAGTTATTAATACTAAGGCCAAAAGTTTTTGACTGAGATGACTGACATGCTTGAGCCAATTGGATAATGGATATTTCTAAGCATCCAACTATTACCTATTAAAAGTTTAAAACAGACATACCATGGCAACAAGCTCTGCGACGTCAATGCTTAGTGGATCATACTCTGAGTCGACCTTTTCACCAACATTTATGATAATATCCTGCAGTCTGGATATGGTCTCACCAGAACGTTTAGCAAGTTCAGCAATTGTCATGCCATCAAATATCTCAATTGTTTTATCAGGAACAGATCTAATGGTGTGTTTCGGTTTTGGAGGAACATATGGAGCTTCAACTGGTGGTTGATCCCTGCGATCCCTTCTTACAGACTTCTCTTTCTTTTGAGTCTTCAAACCAAATTCCTGATGATGTCCTCTTCTAACCAATAATTCTGCACTTGAATGGAAATACCTAAACAATTTTTAAAAAAAATATATATGAAAAAAATGGGGGGAAAAAAACATAAAATGCACTGCAAACCACTAGTGTAATTTTTTTCCTTTTAAGTGTATATACATTAATCAACCTAGGATCCTCTCCCTATAACGAATCAATATTCTGCTGCCAAATTCCATTGCCAACTTCATCAGAACTGTCAAGGAATTATAATAGCAGCAAAAAATTATGTGATATTATTAGACAACAGGGGAAAAACACGGTAATGGAATGGATGCATTACCTTCTTGGAGGTTCTATTGTAGAAGCCACATAAAATTTGGGCCCATGATATGCTGAACCACAAGAAACTTCTGTACCATACATTTGAATTGCAAAAATGGTCACATAACCACCATCATTTGAAATCAAATTAAAGAATTTCATATGATGTAAGGCAAAAAAATATCTGCAATAGGGTGTTACCTGGAATGCATCTTGATGAAGCAGGGATTAACTTAACAACAACCACCTCATCAGTAGTCACAAAACTTGACCTGGCTATATGCCTTCGTGAACAAGTAAAAGTTCTTCGAAGACCAGCATGCATTCCCTGAATGAGAAGATTTTGGTGTACTTCAGGCAAATAGTTTTCACATCACAAGAAATAAGGTCAAACAAGACAAACACCTTAGAGTATAAGACCAGCTATACTTACTACAGATTCAAAATCTGTGAAATGAGCTAGGGGCATTTGATTTGGTTATGCCTTTTTCTTCTTGCGAAATAACTAAGCTGAATGAATTTTTTTTACCATAAAATGAAATCTCCTTAGCCTCCTCTTTTTATTTTTTTATAAATTATTATTGATCAGTAATAATAATGTTACTCATTATAATTTGATATACACAATAATCTTTGATTAAGAATTTCTATTCTTTTTTTAATAAAATTTAGGTGAGAACAAAGCAGCTAACTTTATTAGTGTTTAATTGCTTTTCAAGGGTATTGACATAGTCCCCTATTAGGGACTCTTCAATCTCGTTGGATGTTGAAATAGCATAAAAAACCTCTTCTAGCTTTATCAGTCCTTACTAAACGTTCTAACGAAAAGCTATTCGGTCATGACTTTCAAGTTCAATTGGTTCCGTAAGGCTACTTCAACCATTCCTCTTAAGCGCAAGGGACGAGAGTTGCTCGAGCGTCAGCGAGAGGGACGAGAGTTTGGCACGGGACTCTTATCTCTAAGCAAATGATTGTCTATATAGAGAAGAATTTTGTCTTCCGAAGTGAGCCATTGGCAAGAAGCACAAAATCCGCTAGGGGACTAAGCGCATATACCTTGTCTTCTTTCATTGAAAAGTTACAGTGACGAATGAACGGATCAAGCAGTGCAAAAGGACCTACGATGATGAAGTAAAAAGGGGGGACGTAGGGAAGCTGCAGGCAAACAAACTACATAGCGGGCAATTTGCAGAGGACACATGTAAACTTCTTCCTGTAGGTCCTCGTTCAGGAAGACATTTGGAACATCTAATTGGAACAGAGGCCAATCTCGATTCGCTGCAATAGAGAGCAGGAGACGAACAGACTGAATCTTGGCTACAGGGGTGGGGTAAATAAGGGCTTCCTCCTAATCGAGACCATATGTTTGAGTCAAGCCTTTAGCTACTAGCTGTACCGACCTTTTCCTCCTTTCTCCCATAAAGCTTCCCTTCACCCAGTCCCATATCCTATTAGTAGAGACCCAGATGGGGAGACTCAAAATAATACAAATGCACATTTCCTCTCTGAATCAAGTGGTATCAAATCGAAGTAACATAGGTCATGTATTCTAATTGAAGTGATTTCCGAGAGAACAAAGTGGATTGTTGAGCCAATTCTAGCATGAGAGGACCAATGAGACAAAATACTGTTGGATGCATTCCTTCGCTAGTAAGGCTTCCACCCATCTCAATTGATGAGTCTTTGGTCAATAATCTCGTACTCTCGACCGGCTCGAACCACTACATTATCCATGTTCCGGCTCATTTGTATGCTTATCCTAATCATGCCACCAGAACCTATAATAAACCATCATTTCAAACCATCCTGTTGCAAGGAATCTTTGGATATTAATTCGAAGGGAGCGTCGAACACCGAAAGTGAAGTTGCTCCTACCTACAGGAGCATCCGCCTTTTTTCGGGAGATTGGGAAGAGGAAATCAGGTATGAGGTCTGAGGTCAACGGCGATTGATGCATTTTTTTTCGGGAGATTTGGTGGCTGTTTTTTAACTCAGTTTTGAAATTTTCTTGAACCAAAATGCCATCCCCACTTATAAGATCTCCCATTTCAAAATGCCGACCAAATGGCCAACTGCCAAGTCAAGTGAAACAATGTCTCACAATTTTTTTAGGGGTGGCAGGGATTTCACAAGCATCCCAACACCTTGTCAAGTGGGATAAAGTTCTCCTTCCCATAGTCAAAGGCAGGCTGGGCCTCTACAGCATAAAAGACAAAAGGTTGTGCTATATTAGCCAAATGATTGGGGTGTCATCAAAGGGAAAAGAAGGCTCTATGGAGACTGACTAATGATGCAAATTTGGGTTCAAAGGCCCTAATTGACCAACCATGGCTGCTACTTTTCATTCATCATCTTGCCCCTCAAAATCGGTGGTCTAGTTTGAAGCTAAGAAGCATGGACACTTTAGTTTGGCTAGTGTGTTCATGTCCAATACGCATAGACACTTGGACACTCCGACACTTGTTGGACACTTGTTATTGCAACAATTGTGTTAGACATGCATAGAACACTTGTTGAGTAGACTAAAACGGCACATATATGACAAATAATAATAAATTTTAAGAGTGAAATACATCAAACTAATTTTTATGCATATAAATGCATCAAGCCATTTACTTTGAATTCTCTTCTAGCATAAAAATGACATATATTTTTTTAAAACGTATATTGTAGTTATGCTTCTTAGGTTGAAGTCATTGAATGCAAAGTTCACACAAAAGTTTAAACAAAATGGCACATTCTCTGAGCTCATAAATAAATATCAAATAAAACTAGCATGTAAAAGAAATATCATTTGAAAACATATACTCACTTTTTTACCCAGCTCTCTCCAAGCCATTCATAAGTATCTGAGTTCCGCTACCTGCACATTAGGACAGACAAAACGCTTAAATTCGAATAGGAAGCCAGAGACAGCCTTTTGACCTCAAATATCAAAAAAGCAGACAAAACAACACCCCGAAAGATAAATTATTTTAAAGTCGGAAACTTTTGTGAAAAAATTTATAACCAACAAAGTACGAATCAGAAATCACATACCCAACTTGTCAAATATTAAAGAATGATTCACTATTCACAAAGTGAGAATAAAACAAGAATTCTTAAACATTAAGATGGACCTAGGTAAAACTGCATCATATAGAAGATAGCCGTCAAGAAGAAAAAGACACTTACAGAGAAAAAAAAATAACAACACCCAATTAGAGAAACAGCATAAGATGGAGCAGAGCCCAACAATAGCTTGAAAGTAAGAGATTTATAATATGTTCAAATAAAAGTCATCCAGTTTAAAGGAATAACGATGCGATTAGTTTGGTTCCTCGATTGGAATGCCAAATTTGGTGTCCCTTACAGAAAGGATGAAGTTGAAGGGTAGAAAGAGTAGCTGGAACTCTGCGACAACCTCGGATTTCAGTGGGTATTAAGGGAAGATGGCTGTGTTTAGAGAAATCCGATGGAGATGAACAAAATAATCGCAGGGCACCAAATTTGATCGACGGACGGAAAGCGAAGGGTTTATGGTGATCAAAACCCGACTCATTTATATACCGAATCGAACCGCTCCAACCGGTTCGATCATAAGCTTCAGTTCCTGATAAGTAATACGGTATCAAATTTGTGCCCAAACTAGCCTAGGGCATGAAGTTTTGAAAGATTTTATTTTCCCACGCCTTTTAGTGTCAAATATATATATATATATATATACGGTGTATTTTATAAAGTTTAGAAGGTAACTATTATTAATTAAATTTAAAATATACTTAATACGAATATAACTCAATTAGCATACAAATTAAAATGGTAGAACAAAATGATTTTGAATTGCATTTTAGTTTCTAATTCAGTAATTAATTATTTTATAAATGGACTATTAATAACCAAATTATATGCCTTACTAAAATAATATCAATAAAAACATGGCCAAAACAACAAACTTAAACATTTAAAATTGCAATGACCACTATAGTTATTAAAAAAAGTTAATTTTGGCTTAACTTTTAGTTTTTAGTTAATACAATTTAAAATTATATAGGCATAACTAAACTTAAAAATATCTTTAAGATAATACAAATGAAACATTAGAAACCAAAAGGCATACGAATGTGGTAGCAAATAAGAGGTAAAAAACCTCTAGTTATTTAGATATAATATTGGCAATAAAAACAAAATTATAGACTTGAAAAACACTTTAAAAAATTGGTATGCTTAATATTTTTGCTCAAATATAAAATTATTTGGGTAATTGTGTCTCCTTTTCATACGATTCGTAGTTCATAATGTCTTAAATTTATATAATATTCTAATAATTGTTTTACAATAATTCCTGTAATATACACATTAAGGTAATATAATTTAAATTTATTTAATATATTTGTATGAATTTAAATAGAATAAATTTAATTTATAAAAATAACTAAAATATATTTTCTAAAATAACTAAAATATCTTTGTCTCTAAAAAAAAATAACCAAAAGTGCTCGTGAAATTGGGGAGCACAACGAGAACTTGGATATGGAGAAAATATAATATAATAATAATAATAAATATAATATAATATAAAATAAAAAAGACTAAAATCATAAAATAACTAAAATTATAAAATTGGATAATATGTAAAGTAGTTGCATTTTGAAGTGAAATTCTTACAATGTAGGTATAATTTTAAGATCCACCAAATATCACTATTTATAGGCAAAGTGGCAAATAGGATGTGGATTTATATGGACACCAAACATGAAGAGTGACACATGGCACATGGACAACATGAAGGCACATGGACATGGACAACATGAAGGGTGACACATGGCTTTAGGACACTAAACAATGAGCATTTATTTATTATTATAATTCATAATACTCCCCTTTATATGCTCATATATATATATATATATATATGAAATAGCCTTGTTAAAACCTTACTAGAAAAAACCCTTAGTAAAGGGAAAAGAGTACATATTTCATATAATACATACTCTTAAAAAAATACAATATATTTATTCCCCTCACAAAAACATCACTTAAGATCTCTGGGTCGCCGCATTCCAATGTTGTGCGCCAACTTTTCAAAAGTTGCGGTTGGTAATGCCTTTGTAAATAAGTCGGTCAGGTTATCCTTCAAACAAATTTGTACAGTGATATCGTCATTTTCTTCAAGATCATGAGTGTAGAAAAGCTTCGGTGAAATATGTTTTGTTCTATCTCCTTTAATATATCCTCATTTGATTTGTGTTATGCAAGCTGTGTTATCTTGAATAATATTATTAGAAGATTTTTATTAGAAGACAAGCCACACGTTTCACAAATGTGTTGAGTCATTAACCTTAGTCATACACATTCTCGACTAGCCTCGTGAATTGCAAGAATTTCAGCATGATTTGAGGAAGTGACCGTTATAGTCTGTTTCACCAACGTCATGATATAGCAGTTCCTTCACGTGTGAATAGATAATCTATTTGATATCTAGCTTTGTGTGGATCAGATAAATATCCAGAATCTACATAGCCAACTAGATCAATTTTTTATTTATTTGAATAAAACAAACCCATATGATTGTTCTTCGGAGATAACGAAGTATGTGCTTAATTACGTTCCAATGTCTTTTTGTAGGAGAAGAACTATATCTAGCTAATAAATTTACTAAAAATGCAATATCTGGTCTTATATTATTAGCAAGATATATAAGTGCACCAATTGAACTAAGATATGGTACTTCAGAACCAAGAAGTTCTTCTTCTCGAGGTCGAAATATATCTTTCTTTATATCTAATGAATGGACTTCCATTGGAATATTTAATGGATGTGCTTTGTCCATATAAAATCTTTTCAAAAATTTTCCTGTATAAGTTTACTGATGAATAAATATTCCATCTACTCAAAGCTCAATTTGCAAACCAAGGCAAAATTTTATTTTTTCGAGATCTTTCATCTCAAATTATTTCTTAAGATATTCGATGACCTTTGAAAGCTCTTTAGAAGTTTCAATTATATTTAAGTCATCAACATATACAGTTATAATAACAAATCCTGATTGTGATTTCTTTATAAAAACACACTAACATATTGAATTATTTTGATATCCTTCTTTCAATAAATATCCACTCAGACAATTGTACCATATCCGTCTTAATTGTTTCAATCCATATAGTGATCTCTGTAATTTTATTGAATACCATTCCGAGGAATTTGATATATATGTTTCAGGTACCTTAAATCCTTATGGGATTCTCATATAAATATCATTATCAAGAGATCTATATAAATATGTTGTGACTACATCCATAAGATGCATATCCAAACTTTTATACACAGTCAAGTCAATTAAATATCTTAGTGTAATTGCATCCACCATCGGAGAATATATCTCCTAAAAATCAATATCAGGTCTTTGTGAAAAACTTTATGCAACTAGTCTTGCTTTATATCTTGTGACTGAAGGAACTCTTAAACAAGAGTATCCATGAGTGCATGCGGATCTTTCTAATTTCATTGTGACCGATTACCACACATACATTCTAACAAATAGATATGCATTGTAACCCTAATTATCGGCATGTTTTAATAATTAAAATATAAAAGACTGAGTGAACATACCAGTTGAAGACTATCTTCGATCCAATTCAGTCTGGCAGAAGCGAACTCCTTTACACTCCTTATCGCCCAGCAAACAGTCGCCTAACAGCACCATGATCCTCTAAACAAACGGTAGTGCACGAACTAATAGCAACCAGGGATGACACCACCACTCGAAGCCCTCGGTATTCTCGGAGTGAGAACCCAAAGGGTGGACTTTGATGGAATTGGTAGAGGGAGGAGGAAAAGACGATCGTGTAGTACGAACAAGCAAGTGGGAGATAGTAGATGACTATCGTATAGTCGGGTGCTTTTCGTTGAAAGAAAGGTACACAATCGTATAAATTTTACTAAGCGATCATCTAACAAATAGTAAGCGATCATTTAGGTCTGCTCAGTGCCCTAAGTGATCGTTTAGAAAAGGTAAGCGATCATCACGTGCAATCGTTTTGTGTGCAGGTGTGCGATCGTTTAGGCGATGGGCACTATTGTATACTCTCAACGTTAAGCGATCGTGAAGTTTTCACACCGTGAACGAATTTCTGCGCCTTTTACAAAACGAAACCAATTTTCATTTTATTCTTCAGTTACAAGAACCGAATTCAATTCTCCCACTTTCACATGATTCCGGAGAAATTCTCAGACAATTATCTCATAACCGCCTATTTAATTAAATAATGAATATAGTCATATATATTCTTAACCTATAGTTTGATATCATACATCTACTATAGTAATTTCTCATCGATATAAATCATATTTATATCTAATTTCCTCCAAAATAATGTATCTCATACATTTAGTCAATTATATCATATATAATTAATCAGTTCAATTATATAATATACAATCGAACTACCTCTTGTCAATTTGAACATTTCAAACTACCCAAAAACTTATTCTCAACTTTATCTAAGCTACCAAGGGGACCTCATGGACATGTGGCTCGAAGCTCCAACGGTACGTGAATAGCTGACTAAACTTTTAGCCACGAGATCCACCATCTGTTAATTGCCGGACATTCCACTAAAGACCAACAGCTGAACTCTTCTTACCACAAATATATTTTTGTGCCCATCAGATATAACCAATCATGAGTACGATGACCCTTCACAGATTCTTATAAGTACAGCTGGACCAATTTACCGTTTTGCTCCTATAGTTACATCTCACTCCTTAAGTACTACTGATTCTTCTAACGAACAATACAACATAATCCAACTATGTGTGAATACCTCTTGGACCAAAAGAAGGTGTATGGCGCCACGTCATTCACGCCCTAAGGGAGCTATTTATCTACGTGTCCCTGCTTCAAGTAAGGAGTTGAATTCCATCTCGTGTAGCTGAGTTTTCCCAACTCCTAAATTAGATGAATCCTCAAAGTGGTAGGTTTGAGTCGGCGACCTGACCACTCGCCACCCATGTAAATCAAAGGACCGCCCTCAATGGCAAGAGTTCCCTACTCAGTCAGGGTTGAGGTCATGTTACCTAGGTCATCCGTGAAGTGAAGTCTCTGTCATGAACGGTATTATATAACGAGACATTAACACTTCGTGGTCAGGTCTTATACAAACTCTTTTTATAGGATGTTCCGCTCACATGTCCCCTACAAGAATGATAAGGATCAGACCATCTGTGACAAGTCACAACACTGTGACCATTCACAAAGCAGCTGCATCCGTAATGTTACCAAGATAAGGTTTCCCTCCCTTTATCCATATACTACAAACCATTTTGATTATCACTTAAGACATGATCCACTTGTATGTCACCACATATATGCTTAAATTACATCCAGATAACCAGGGATTTTAGGTTTATTGGTTTGTGGTAAAGCAAATAAAACATTTAACTGAGCAAAATCAAGAAGTGGAAGCTCAACAATCATCTATATATTATACATCATAAGCGTTCGTATAAACTATTTATAAACTACAGGACACGAGACTTTAGGGCATTAACCCCAACAATCTCCCACTTGTCCTAAAGTGGTGTGGAGTGTACAAAACCTAGTATAAAACAATAAACTAGGGCATAAAAGCCCAGTACAAGAAAATCTCCCACTTGCCCTAGTCCAGCTGAGGGCGATCCTGTAGACCCATGCTCTGAAGGTGACCCTCAAACACTATAGCCGTGAGAGCCCTCGTAAATGGGTCAGTAACATTGTGCTCCAAAGCGATCTTCATGACGTCCCCTCGATGCACTATCTCGCGAATCAGATGATACTTTCGCTCTATGTGTTTGTCACGCCTGTGACTCCTAGACTCCTTGGAGTTTGCCACTGCCCCACTATTATCACAATAGAGGGTAAAGGGCTTAGACATATCTGGAACAACTTCCAGTTTTGTCAAGAACTTCCTGAGCCAGACGGCCTCCTTAGCAGCTTCGCAAGTCGCTACATACTCCGCCTCCATAGTGGAGTTGGCGATACACCCCTGTTTAGTGCTTCGCCACACTACAGCTCTTTCGTTAAGAGTAAAGACAAACCCTAACGTGGACTTGCGAAAGTCCTTATCAGTCTGAAAGTCAGAATCCGTGTATCCGATAAGGATTAAATCCCTAGATCCATACACGAGTATGTAGTCCCTCGTTCTCCAAAGATATTTGAGGATATTCTTCACTGCTGTCCAGTGACCCTGGCCTGGGTTAGAATGATACCTACTGACTATGCTCACAACGTAGCAGATGTTTGGATGAGTACAGAGCATCGTGTACATCAAATTGCCAACGACAGACGTATGTGGGACCCGTCTCATCTCCTCAACCTCTTGAGGCATCTTAGGACATATGCCCTTAGACAAATTGATTCCATGCCTGAACGACAGTAGGCCCCTTTTAGAGTCCTACACCAAGTACTTAAGCAACATCTTGTCAATGTACGATGCTTGAGACAGTGCTAGCACTTTGTTCTTATGATCCTAAAAGATCTGTATACCTAGAACAAATTGAGCCTCTCACAAATCTTTCATTTGGAATTGGGTCGCTAGCCAGTTCTTAACTGCAGTCCATAGACCTATATCATTCCCAATGAGTAGTATATCATCTACATACAACAGTAAGAATACTATTGAAGCGTTGATGATCTTCTTGTAGACACAAGATTCATCAACGTTCTGGTCAAAGCTATATGACTTGATTGCAGTATCAAACTGTATGTTCCAAGATCTAGACGCTTGTTTTAGCCCATAAATGGACCGATTCAACTTGCAAACCTTTTACTCTTGACTTTGGACTATGAATCCCTCGGGTTGCACCGTGTAAATGGTCTCCTCAAGATTGCCATTCAGAAAGGCCGTCTTGACGTCCATTTGCCAAATCTCATAATTATAATAAGTTGCAATGGACAGAAGGATGTGGATCGATTTTAACATGGCAACAGGCGAGAATGTCTCCTCATAATCGACTCCCTCTAATTGGGTATAACCCTTTGCCAAAAGTCGAGCCTTGAAGGTTTGCACCTTCCCATCAGCATCCCGTTTGCGCTTGTAGATCCATTTACACCCTATAGGTCTTACCCCATTAGGCTAATCTACAAGATCCTATACTGAGTTGAAGTACATCGACTCCATCTCGAGATCCATGGCCTTGACCCATTCATCCCGGTTAACATCCTCCATTGCCTTCTGATAAGACAACGGATCCTCAATGTCGCCATCTGCTACCATAGTAAGGATTTCCGTGAAACCAGATAGCAAACGGGCAGGTTCGCAACCCTCCCATTGCATCAAGGTTCCCTCAACTCTTGAGGTGGAATCGACCTACTAGATGAACTACCATTAACAACTCTTGCTAATGAAGCAGGCCCTTCAACAACTCGTGTTGAAGTTTCAGTAGTTTCATTAGAAAGCTTACGCAATACAACTTTACTTTGTGGACTGTGCTTCCTAATATGATCCTCCTCCAGGAAAGTAGCGTTCGTGGAAACAAACACCCTATTTTCCGATGGATCATAAAAATAACCCCCTCGTATACCTTTGAGGTAACCTACAAAGAGGCATAACCTCGACCGTGGTTCCAACTTCTTGGGATTTGCCTCAAGCACATGTGCATGGCAACCCCAAATGCGAAAGTGACGTAAACTCACTTTACGCCCATTCCACAACTCTAGAGGTGTTCTCGTAACACTCTTGGAAGAAACATGTTGAGTATGTATACCGCAGTCTCCGCTGCGAAACCCTAAAATGAGTCCGGTAAGGAAGCGTAACTCATCATCAAACGAACCATGTCCAACAAGGTTCTATTTCTCCTCTCCGCTACACCATTTTGCTGAGGTGTACTCGGCGCTCAGAGTTGGGAAATGATTCCATGTTCTATCAAATAGTCCTAGAATGCCGAGTCTAAAAACTCTCCACCTCGATCTGATCGAAATGTTTTAATCCATCTATCCAATGCATTTTCAACTTCAACTTTGAACTCTTTGAACTTTTCAAAGGATTCAGACTTCCGTTGTATAAGATAAACATACTTATACCTAGAGTAATCATCAGCAAAACTGATAAAATACTCATAGCCACCTCGGGCTCGCACATTCATAGGACCACAAAGGTCATAATGTAATAACTCAAAAGGCTCTTTGGCTCAATAACCTTTTCTAGTAAAAGGTCTTTTAGTCATCTTACCCTCAAGGCAAGATTTGCACATGGTAAAGAATTATCTTCTAACTCACTCAGAAGTCCATTCTTTACCAATCTCTCAATTCTATTGAGATTGATGTGCCCTAATCGAAGGTGCCAAAGTTGGGCATTTTCTTTTGGAGAAATTCGTTGACGTTTAGTTTAAGTTACGACAGTTTTAAACAACTTTATGTTATGGAGGGAACTAATGGCTAATAGTCTTAGCACATACAAGTTACTTTCCAGATACGCTGTACAAATATTAACACCATCTTTATGAATAAATGCTTTATTCATATTAATCGAAATAGTGTATTTACATTGTAACAAGCACTTTACAGAAATGAGATTCCTCTTAAGTTCAGGAACAATATATACATCATTTAAAACAAGAAACCTACTATGTAAAGATATATGGATCCCTCCCACTGCCATAGCTGAGACGACGTGCCCGGTGTCTACTCGCATCGTCATCTCACCAGCGTCCTACTATCGCCAGGATCTAATCCCCTGAAAAGAAAAACAAACATGATTAGTGGCGCCAAAATCAATTATCCAGACAGAATCATCATTCTCCACTAAACAAGTTTCAAGTACAACTAAATCAAATTTACCTTTATCTGCCTTGGCGACCATCCTTTCCTTCAGCCAGCGAGGACAGTTTCTCTTCCAGTATCCATTCTGGTTGCAGTGGAAACATTTTCCCTTGTCAACTAACGACGGACACCTTCTTGGGGCGACAGGCGGCGGGTTAGTAGACGCCTTCCCTTTCCCCTTACCACCCTTCTTCTTCTCCCCCTTTTCAGAGTTAGAAGTAAAAGGTGCAAACTTCGTTCCTGAGGTCAAACCTCTATGGAACATCCTGAAAGATGAAGCAACATTTGCCTCAGCCTTCTTTCTCTCCTTACTTTTCAGTAAAGATTGGTGGGTCTGCAACTTGTTGAGGAGAGTTGTAAGGGTATATTTCACTTTGTTAAGAGTTACATTACTAACAAAGTGCAAGAAGCTCTCCGGCAATGAATTCAAGATTATGCTAATCTGGGTGACCTCATCGATGGTAGACCTATTCAACTCCGCCACATTGAAGTGGACCATCATGTTAAGCACATGTTCATGAACAGAGGTGCATTCTTCCATTTTGGAGTTGAATATATACTTAAGAGCCTTATGTTTGAGCTATTCAGATGGTTGTCCAAACATCCCCCGCAGGGACTCCATGATCTCATGCGCTGAGACCATGGGCTCATGCTTCTTGGGTAAGACGTCATTAAGACTTGCCAAGATATAGGCTCGGGCCTTCTTATTCGCCCGTGTCTATCGCTCGTATGCCTCTCGAACATTTCAAGTGACATTCGGAGTTGGAATAGGAGAACAAAGCTCTGTAAGGGCGAACATGAATCCTCAATGATTAGTCGGATCATGTGTTTCCATGTCGAAAAATTATCGCCAGTTAGTTTCTCAGTGCTAAGCAAAGCAATTATGGTTGTGGCCATTTTTCAAAACTTGTTGCTAAAAAATAAACAAAACTTTTATTAGATTTTGCTAAACCACATTTTAAGTACCCTAAGTGAAAGACTTCTATGGTTGTGCCCATTTTTTAAAACTTGTTGCAAAACAGTTTCAAGTACCCTAAGTGAAAGACTTCTATTTTGCAAAGCAATTATGGTTGTGGCCATTTTTTAAAACTTGTTGCAAAACAGTTTCAAGTACCCTAAGTGAAAGACTTCTATTTTGCAATGATGCCCCTGCGAGGCAGGACAAATGTCATCGGTGGGGTGATCAGATGCCCCTTCACTAGGATGAGATCTTCTCAACCATTAAGCAGAACCAACTCTTGGAATTGAACCTAATAGCCACCATTTATTTGGTCTAGAACTGTTAATCTTTAACAATTCCGCGTAAGTGTGACCCCTCGATTTCAGTGCCAGAGTCCTGCCCTAATGAGCCCACCGTAGGGAAGAAGCAGATTAGGACAAGACTAAATAACTTTATCCTCTTACAAGAGATCAAATAAAGAAACGCACAAAACTACCATCCTATAGGGGGACACTCCCAGGGTGCCTCGAGGCGATGAGCAGAAACTTTATTCAATCAAACGAGGGAGAGCGAGGGATATGTTGTCGCCCTTCCTACTCCCACTTACTATGAACATTCTTTCCATCTACCTTGATATTGACCTACCCAAACACCATCCTTTAGAGGGACACTCCTAGGGTGCCACAAGGCCGAGGGTAGATCTCACGGTGTGGACTATATAAGAGAAATGTGAAAGGTTTAAATGAAGCATCATATGCCCCAAGTACCTCCCACTGAATGTTCTATCTAGGGTTCTTTAACCTAGACAATCCAACTACTGATTTTAGTTTAAGTCATGTTTTTAAGTCTGCTCATAAACAACTTTGTCTATGAAATGAACAAGTTCAAGTAGTCACATTTAAACACTTCAATAGACTGTTCTTAACTTGCATCCATGCATTAAATCTATCTAATTCACCTTTCCCAGTAGGTTCCTAAGTAGAGGTTTTACGTTTCCGTCAACTTAAATACCCCAGCCTAGATAGAACCTGCCTTAGACAAAAGGTCCCTTATAGATAAATTTACTATACTTTAACCTTTTATTAGTCAATTTAATCCTATTAAACTGATTAAAAGATTAAAGCTTAAGGGTTGCTAATCATATTAGAACCATGATCTTAGGTCTATGTCATCCAAGTTTTAAACATTTTAAAACCATGAATTAAACCTAAGTGAGCATGCATGTCTTTCTTATTGCTTTTAGTTCTAATTTCTCTTTAACCCTTAAAAAGAAACAACTAAAACACATTGCGCATAACTAGGTATTTATAACGCTTATAAAGAAACCTATGTGTCATGCTTCATGCAATGTTCGGTCATTACTATACATAACTTTTATATACACGTAATAACCAAGCAAACATGCTTTCCATACACCCTTATACTATAACAATTATAATATAAAGATGATGCATGTCAATGCTTTTTATGCATGCATAAATATAATTCTTATATTATATGATGCATGAACATGCTCTTACATAATTAAATCATGCTTATCTAAATTATAACATTTACAATAAAAAGATGATGCATGACCAATGCATAACCTAAGGTGGGTTTTACTATATGTGCACACCGTATGACATATAAATAACCATACATCTCATGTAATAAACCAAGGATTAATGGACCGGGATGAACCTTTAAAAAACCAGAATGAAATAATTCTATCTATTACATTTTCCATCGAGCAAACTGGTTCTCAGGCGAACCAGGTCTTGAACCGCCAGGAAAAGCTCCATCGTTTAGTAAATGCCGCAGGTAAACAATCACTTAGCGCACACTAGGCGATAACACAAAAAGCTAAACGATCGCTCAGACGACAACGAGGCTGCTAAGCCTGATCGTCTATGCGATCGCTTAACGCAACGAAAGAAAAATGATTTACCATGTGATTTGCTCCGCGATCATTTAGTCAGAAACTAAGCGATGAAGCTTGCTGAGATAAACGATTTTCTAGTGCGTGCGCGTGTTAAACGAAACTCGAGCATCCAATACTCAGCGATCACTTACCCCATAGTCTACATGACCCGATTAATGCTTGATCGTCTTCATCCTCGAAGAACATCAACCTTTGCTCCGAATTTCTTCATGAACAACTCAAGACTCAAACTAACTTTGAATTACAAACTTGATAACAATTAATTATGCCAAAAAACGTAGGGGCCTTTACAATTAACTGAAAATGCAAAAGAATTAATCAAACCGAGCTTTCATCCCAGAAAACTCCATTAATCCGCACATCCACAAACAATTTAACAGTTAAACAGAGAGCAGATATGCACCCACCGCGAATGTATATGCAATTCTTTGCATCAATGAAATTGGAATATCAACAACCGGGCTTTGATACTAATTGAAGGAACTCTTAAACAAGAGTATCCATGAGTGCATGCGGATCTTGCCAATTTCATTATGACCGAATTACCACACATACATTCTAACAAATAGAAATGCATTATCACACTAATTATAGGCATGCTTTAACAAATAAAATACAAAATACTGAGTGAATAACCAGTTGAAGACTATCTTCAATCGAACTCAGTCCGACGGAAGCGAACTCCTCTACACTCCTTATCACCCAGCAAACAGTCGCCTAACAACACCACAGTCGTCTAGACGAACGATAGCGTACGAACTAATAGCAACCAGAGACGACACCACCACTCGAAGCCCTTAGTATTCTCGGAGTGAGAATCCAAAGGGTAGACTTTAATGGACTTGGTAGAGGGAGGAGGAAAAGAGGATCGTGTAGTACGAACAAGCAAGTGGGAGATAATAGATGACTATCGTATAGTCGGGTGCTTGTCGTTGAGAGAAAGGCACACGATCGTGTAGGTTTTATTAAACAATCGTCTAGCAAATAGTAGGTGACCGTTTAGGTCTGCTCAGCGCGCTAAGCAATATTTTAGAAATCGCGTGCGATCTTTTAGTGTGTGGGTATGTGATCATTTAAGCGATAGGCGCTATCGTATAGGCTATCGACGTTAAGCGATTGTGAAGTTTTCACACCGTGAGTGAATTTTTTTTGCCTTTTACAAAATGAAACCAATTTTCATTTTATTCTTCAGTTACAAGAACCGAATTCAATTTTACCACTTTCGTACGATTCGGAGAAATTCTCAGACAATTGTCTCATATTTACCTATTTAATTAAATAATGAATATAATCATATTATATTCTTAATCTATAGTTTAATATCATATATCTACTATAGTAATTTCTCCTCTATTTGATATAAATCATATTTATATCTAATTTCCTCCAAAATAATGTATCTCATACTTTTAGTTAATTATATCATATATAATCGAACTACCTCTTGTCAATTTGAACATTTCAAACCGATCCAAAAACTTATTCTCAACTTTATCCAAGCTACCAAGGGGACCTTATGGACATGTGGCTTGAAGCTTCAACCGTACGTGAATAGCTGACTAAACTCTTTAGCCACGAGATCCGCCATCTATTAACTGCAAGGCATTCTACTAAAGACCAACAACTGAACTCTTCTTACCACAGATATATTTCTGTGTCCATTGGATATAACCAATCATGAGTACGATGACCCTTCACAGATGCTCGTAAGTACAGTTGGGCTAATTTACCATTTTGCTATTGTAGTTACATCTCACTCCTTAAGTACCACTGATTCCTCTGATGAATAATACAACATAGTCCAACTATGTATGAACACCTATTGGGCCAAGAGAAGGTGTGTGGCGTCTGATGCTTGATTTTATGAAGTGAAAATGTGGATGATATGTGTTGATGGAATTGCGTTATGCACTCAAGGTTCCCCAGCGGAATCCAAGTGTAAATTCCTCTGAGTTTCCTGCTAAGTCCAAGGTCGAACACAGGGACTTGTAAAAACAGATTGCGTTGGTAATTTTTATGAAAACCTTACGGTAACCAGATAAATAAATAAGTTGTTGGGTTTGTTATTTGCGTTGATGAAAAATAAATAAATGCGGTGGCTTTGAGAAAATACAGTTGTGTGATAGATGCAATGAATATACGATGAACGGGTTGAGAAAATCTTTAGCTAGCGTTACTTGGGCATGCGTCAGACTATGCGATCATGTTACAACCATACACAGCAAGTCATTTTCCAATGTAAATGTGATGCTCCTAAGTCTAGGACGCATGTGTTGAATGCAAAAGTGTCTATAGAGCTTATTCCTAAGTCTCTACTCTTGTCCTATGCGATGATGCAAAATGCATAAAGGCAAGGTGACCGCATACAATCATATCCTATCTCTAGGATGAATGCGATGCGTTAATAACAAATAATGCTCATTTCGAAGTGCCTATCTCTTGTATTATGCGTTCTAATCTGGCTTTCTCGAGCCTAGATTCTAACCTGACCTTCCCAAGTCTACATCCTGACCTTAGACTACCCTCCCGAGTATCTATAATGAACGAATGAAGCATACATAATACAAGATAACCGCAAAGAATGAAGATTCCCTAGTTGTGCTAGCTAAATGCTTCTTAACCCATTCAACTGATTTAGCTACTCATGCGTGAATAACAGATAGTGAACAGATATAGAGAAGGAAATTCCATTTTTATAAATGAGTTGAGTACAAAATGAATATGGAAGTTAAAGGTAGAGAGACTGGTAGCAATTCTTTGCTGACCGAGGCTTTTACACTGAAATCTCTATTCTGTTCTAAAGATGTTCCTGCTTCTGCAGGAATCGACCCTCTCTCTATCTTTGAAGCTTCCGGCGCTCTCCCAAGCTTACCAGAACGATCTGCCGGCACAACTTCCTCCCTCGCGTCCCGCCTTAAAATGAAAGAAAACTAACAACAAAAAGTATGCGAACTGAAGTAAGAAATCTCTAATCTGCTGAAACCGGTTTTTCGAAGAATGCCTTGGTATTTAATAGAGCATCCTGGTGAACAGGCGGCTTCTCTCTCTATGAGTTGTACAGATGGGACGGCTTTAATTCCTGACTGATGACGCCGAATAATTGTCACCAAAAACTGATGTTACTTTGTGATTCATTATCGCTGTCAACTTATTTCGGATTCGACTGTCATCCAGTTTTATGTCCATCGCGCTTAATTAGCCTTTCACGCGGATGCGAGCCCACAAGTTGCGGCGATCCTTCTCAGGTGAATGTTTGCAAGGCACGATCAGCGCAAAGGCCTTGCGGTAAGTTGCGCTCTGACCAATGATTTCCTATGATCGCAATTCTTGCTTACGTTAATGCATATTCTGCACAAAATACAAATAATCCAACAGTTCCAATGTGATGTTAATCGCATTTGCGACCGTATCATTATGAAAAAATGATGCTTAATGGACGCAAGTTAACATATTTCTCAAACGCAATCCAACATTGTTTAAGAAACTTAGCACTAATGATGACGTGCATTTCTGCCCGTTATCAGCGCACAGCTTCGTTCAGCCTTGGAACCAACCCTGAAGGGAGCTATCTATCTACTTGCCTCTTTACTTAGAGAATGAGTGAATTCCATCTATATGTAGCTGAGTTCCCTGCTCCAAATCAGACGAATCCCCAAAGTGGTAGGTTTTAAGTTGTCGACTTAGCCACATGAACACAGTGCATAATCATAGGACCTACCCTCAACGGCAAGAGTTCCCAACTTAGGACAGGATTGAGGTCATGCTTACCTATGGTGCATCCCTAGTGAAAGTGAAGTGCTTTGTCATAAATGGTGTTATATAACAAGACATTAACACTTCGTGGTTAGGTCTTATACAAACTCTTTGTATAGGACACCCCCGCTCGCATGTCCCCTACACGAATGATCAGGATCAGACCATCTGTGACAAGTCACAACACTTGTGACCATTCCATAAAGCGGGCCGCATTCGTAGCGTTACCAGGATAAGGTTTCCCTTCTTTATCCATATACTACAGACCATTTTGATTATCACTTAAGACATGATTCACTTGTATGTCACCGCATACATGCTTAAGTTATATTCAAATAACCAGGGATTTTAGGTTTATTGGTTTGTGGTAAAGAAAATAAAATATTTAACTGAGAAAAATCAAGAAGTGAAGTAAAATATCATATATTATACATCATAAGCTTTCGTATAAACTGTTTATAAACTACAGGACACGAGACTTTAGGGCATCAACCCCAACAGTGACCTCGTTATTTTTATTTATTTTCTTCACAAATGCCTATTTGCATCCCATAGGTTTAACACCTTTTGGTGTTCGGACTATTGGTCCAAGAACTTGACATTTTGAAAGTGAGTTTAATTCTGCCTCGATTGCTTCTTTCGACTGAAACCAATCTTTTCTATGTCGACATTCTTCAACAGAGTTTCGTTCAAGATTCTCATTTTTCAGATACAATATCAAGATCAACATTATACGCAAAAATGTTGTCAATAATTACATTAGTTCGATTCCATCTTTTTCTTGTCACGACATAGTTTATTGAAATCTCTTTATTATCTTTAGGTATTTCACCTTCCTCACTATTCATGTTGAGAATTTCTTCATGGGTATTTACATCCTCAACCAAGTTTTTTTCACTATTAATTATTTTTCGTGTTCGAGGATTTTTATCTTTGGAACCCACTGGTCTACTACGCTTCTGGCATGTTCCAGACTCATTAGCGACAACTTGTTGTGTTAGGATATCAATTTTTTATGCAACATTTGCAGGTGGTATATGTGACTTGGTTACTTTTTTTTCATCTATAAATGCATCGGTAATTGATTTGTTATATTTTGCAAATATATTATTTTCTGAACTTCAAGTTCACATTGATCTATATGGGGATCTAAATGAGATAATAATGATACATTCCATGTAATTTCTTTTTCCAACTTCTTAATTCCTCCCCCTAATGTTGAAAAATTTGTCTCATTAAAATGACAATCAGCAAATCATGCAGTAAATACATCACCCATCAGGGGTTTAAGATATTTAATAATTGATGGAGAATCATATCCAACATATATTCCTAACCTCCTTTGAGGACCCATCTTAGTGCGTTTTGGTGGAGCAATTGGAACATATACTGCACACCCAAAAATTCTAAAATGGAAAATATTGGGGTCATGACCATAAGCTAATTGTAATGGCGAGTACTTATGGTAAGCTACTGGCCTAATGTATACAAGTGACGCTGCATTATTCTTACTATCAGTCTCAATATGATAACTATTGCAACGTATATCTTTAAAACTTAGAAGATTTTTCTTTGATTGACTAGATAATAATACATTGTCAATTGTAAATTTTGTTCCTCTAGGAAAAATAATATTTGTTTTTCCAAAACCTTCTATCAAGTTTGTAGAACCTAATATTGTATTTACTTTTGCTTTTAGCATTGTCAATTTGGAAAAATATTTTTTATTTGTAATTATTGTGTGTGTAGTTGCACTGTCTGCCAGACATAGATCTTTTTTGCTCATTTTTTAAACACCCAACATATGAAATGATTCATGTTTCTTCATTAAAAGAAAATAATTATAATAAAAAAAACCACTTAAAAAACATGAAGATAGATTAAAAAAAAAAAAACATTAAGTCTAGATATTCTCAAAATCAAAATAAACACTTGAGGTTCCATTAATTACGTCAATCTTCTCTTCAAAAGATTCAAAGAAGTCCGCCACATCCAAATTTGTCATATGGGATGGGTCAAATATATCATTATCCTGGTATGCAAAATTTGCTTCCACATTTTTTCCCTTTTCCTTCAAGGAGGATTGATAGAGGTCAATTAAGTATTTTGACGTACAATAGGTACGTGATCAATACCCAGTCATTCTGCATCAGAAGCATTTATTTTCAACACCTTTTGAACTCTTATCTTGTGGAGTTTTTCCTTTGTGATCATCATTTTGTGTGATTATTTTGAAATTTGAATGATTATAACGGCCACCACGAAAAATAATAATTATTTCTTCCTCTACCACGATCATGACCTCAACCACGACCTCGACCATGATTATTAACATTCACAACATTCACTTTAGGGAATGGTGTTGTTCCAGTTGATTGAGATTCATGGTTTTTCATCAATAACTCGTTATTTTGTTCGACCACGAGAAGACATGAAATTAATTCATAATACTATTTAAAACCTTTCTCTCCATATTGCTGTTGCATGAGCATATTTGAGACATGAAATGTAAAAAATATCTTCTCTAACATATCGACATTAGTAATTTTTTCTTCGCATAACAACAATTTTGAACTAATTTTATATAAGCGGAGTTATAATTACTTACTAATTTAAAATCTTATAACCTCAAGTGCATCCACCCATAACAAGCTTTAGGAAGAATAACTGTTTCTTGATGATCATACCTCTCTTTCAAATTTCTCCAAAAGATACGGGTTCTTTTATTGTAAGATACTATATTTTCAATCCCCCAAGGATATGATGACGAAGAAAAATCATAGCTTTTGTTTTGTCCTAACTGGATACCGTATTTCCTTCTTTAATTGTTTCCCCCAAGATTCATAGCATCCAGGTGGATTTCGGGATCAAGCACCCATGATAAATAATTATTGTCGTTAATATCATGACAACACTATCATAAAATATTGTACTTATGTTAGAAATTTAATAGATATTGAATTTGCAAAATAACATTAAGTTTATTAATTATAACGAAGAGGGAAAAACCGACATATTTTTAGGACCTACCTTGAGCGGAGAAAACGACAGAAATAACATGTTGTGAAATTGAGGAACACAACGGGAACACGAATATTGAGAAAATATAATATAATAATAATAATAATAAATAAATAAAATATATCATAAAATAAAAAAGACTAAAATCATGAAATAACTAAAATTATAAAATTGGATAATGTGTAAAATATTAGAATTTTGAAGTGGAATTCTCACCAATGTATGTGTAATTTTAAGATCCACCAAAAAGTGGTAAGTAGGATGTGGACTTACATGCACACCAAGTATGAATAATTACAAGACACATAGACAACATGAAGGGTGACACATGGCTTTGGGACAGTAAGCAATGTGTATCTATTTATTATTATAATATTTATAATAAAAAGATAGTTTTAGTAGTTGTACAAAAGAGGGATTCGCTAAATAGAGAAGTTTTGGTCAACTTTTGGAAAGATATAATATAATAAAAGGAACATTGCATTTTAAAGTTCAATGGAAAACAAATCAATATCTTGTTCAATTAACTCTATATCTTTTCAAAATAAATAAATAAATAAATAACATTAATTGAATACTTTGTGTGCTACATGTATTTCAAAAATGTATACCTGAGTTGAATTCGAGGAAAATATATTTATATTTGTTGTTCAAATTTACGAATGATTTTTTTTATTGCTATTGAATGCTCAAGTTATCTTTAGTAAACACAAGCTTTCCCCAATCAAGTGCAAGTATAAACTTTATCAGATGAGTATCATGGTTGAACTCGAGGACTTTTATAGCAATTAATTAATATTGGTCCTAACAATTTTTATAATTTAAGATTAATCAATTTTTTCTTTTGTTAATGTTTAAACGAATAAAATGAAAGACTATCTAAAGACAAATGGAAAGAAAGACAAAGTTAAGTAGAGAGAATGATAATGAGAATGCAATGCGTTGAGAATGCAAGGGGTATGCATTGAATGTGGGAATGGGTATGCATTGATGATGGAAATACAACACACATATAGTAAGCTTGATTTAAATGAATAACAATCAATGGGTAAGGTAGAGTTGAGAAGATTCATTAACATTCACTGAGTTTATACATAAGGATCCATTCACGTCTTTACTTAATAAAGTAAGGTGCCCATTTCGCAGTATATAAGCCACATTAATCTTATTTCTAAGATGCATGCTTAAGTTAAATAAACAAAAAAGTTGTCTTTATTTCTAAAACCACTACTTTTCCTGTTCAATGATTTCCACAATCACTTACTCTCTCAAGTAGTTAGTTATTTATACTTGAACTAGTTGATCATACAGATTCAAGCAATAAAATTATGCATGCATTAAACAAGATGAACTTCTAACTTATGTAAACCTTGTTGGACTATTGATTTATTCTTCCCAATCCATTAAAGACTTAGCAACTCATTGTGGAAAAAAGCAAGTACATAGATGGATGAAAGATGATAAAACTCATGATTTATATTAATAATAAAGTATAAACACACTATCAAAGTCTTGATACAAATTTGAAATAGAACAAGGAAATGGATGAAAGAAGTTTGATTAAAAAGTGGAAATGTCATGGCGCTAGTCACAACCTCCTATTTCCTTTGGCTATTGTGATCAGCTAACTACACTTGTGCTAGTGAATGGAATATGGAACTCTCCCTTGTCTCCCCTCTCTTAAAAAACTGAAGTATTTCTCCTTTAACCTAGAAGGAAGAAGAAATCTCGAGCAGAAAAGGAACTTCATAGAAAAAGTTTAAAGTATGTGATACTTGAGCTATTTATAGTTTCACTTGATAGTTTAGAGCTCTCTCTAATGATTGTTTGACACATTTTACATTAAATTCTATACTCTGCTCCGTCATTTTCTTCGTGCCATCAGTCCATTGGCTCTGTCGCATCCCTTTCACATCAACTTCCAACTTGTGCTATGATTAGACACATCACGTCCTATGCATTTTTCATCTTTTTGCAACATACTTCCTTTCAACGCATGGTTCCCTTTCTAGTGTATGGTTACATTGGTCTAGTCTTCTTATGTGTTTCTATTCTAGCATCAGCTTTCTCGATAACTTCTGATTCTTTTGTATTCCAAATCTTGCGTTTATAGAGGTTAAAACTGTAACATTTCAGGATAAATAGTTTTGCAAGTGTTATATGCAAGGATGATCTTCTTGCATTATTTTTTTTCTTAAGTTAATATATTTTCCACTAAATTTTCATAATTATTCTAATTAAGAAGCAACAATAACTTACATTTTTACAAGTTATCAATATTACATAAAATAAATATTCGAATAATTTAAGAAAAAAATCTAATTGTTTACCTATGGAAAAGATCTATTGGTTAATTTATTTTTTCTTATGTTAATTATACTTAAGTTTAGAGTTTCTAGAATCGCTGAAATTTTGGTTTTTAATACTCTTATTATTTACGAAGTAAATTTATATTGTATTCATTTAAAACATGGATAGCTTTTGACTTTTAAAATTTTGTTACGATAATAAAATACAGATTATTGAAGAAATTTATTAATGAATTAAATCTTTAGGTTTATTCAAAATTGGGAAAGAAATTCACTTGTTGGTGAATTGAGGAGGATTAATTTTAATTTGAGTCATCTGATTATCTTTTTAATTTAAAACTCTAATGTAATAATTTAAACAAAAAATATTGTTATTAATTTTTTTTAATTTTGTGATATCTCTCCCATGTTTAAAAAAAAAAAAATTATTTTTGATTTGGTTGTTTTGATTAATCTCCTAATTTTAAACTTTACTTTAAAAAATAAAAATTTTCTATTTTTTAATTCCATGATAACCCTCCGGACCTTTTATTTTAATATTGCAATTGGAAGAAGTATTTAGTGAAATATGGTAGTTTTAAAAGTATTTAGGGATTTATTGTAATTTTGCAACTTTTTTTAGAAGCTCGCGGGAAGTCAAAAAAAAAAAAAAAAAGGAAAGTAGTCAAGTTTTGAAAACTCGAGCCTACATAGGTCGAGACTTCAACGTTTGATAACACCATCTTAGGGCTTCAACTCTCGATCTGCTGGGAATCTTTGACCGCCTGCCCCGAGCTGCTGGAATCTCTGATCGCCTGCCTATCTCGAGACTTGAAGTCTTGACCTATCTCGTCACCTCTACACTGACCACCAACTTTTAATCCTTCCACCGACCTCTTTTAATGGTTTTATCATCTATGGGTCGAGTTTTTAACACTCGACCTATCTATTTTTAAACCCCATCACCCACTTCAGAAATCACTCTTCTCATATCGATATTTTTTCCTCATATTACTCTATGCCTTTACCTCCTTGTGTCTCATATAACTCTCTATTCCTCTCTTCTTCTCTTTCAAATTTTACTTCTCGCAAATTACTTTATCCCTTTCTGCCTCTTTATATCTCAGTTCACCTTTGTTCTTCTTCTTCTCCCAAAAATTGTTACTAAATCCTCTTTTTTTTCCACTTTCTCATCAAATTGTGTGGTTTGTACATTCACTCAACTAAAATTTCATTTTTTAAAATAATTATAAATTTTGTTATTATTCTCATACTATTATATTTTTTCTATAGTTTTTATTGTTGTTTGGGAAACAAAAAACTAAAAAGAGATAATGTTCACTCAATTAAATGTCTAATTTTTTAATTAAAAATAAATTATAGATCCATATTCTCATACTATTCTATTTTTTTTGGGCCAGTTGCATAAATAGAATTCAAGCCCAAAATAATAGAATATGTAGTACAATGATAAAATAATTGCATATATAGATCAAAAAATGGTAAAAGACTAAAAAACCCATGTCTAGACACCATTTTGTTCGCTTCTTCCTGGTTTTATCAAATTAAAAGCTATCACTGATAGCAGCTATCAATGATAACAACTGATTACTGCTATCAGTTGCTATCATTGATAGCTTCTATTAATTGCTATTGATGATAGTTGCTATTAGCGATAGCTTTCAATTTTAGAAAAATTAATACAATCTTGAAATATTAGCTTTAATTTACTATCAATTATTAGTAGCTATCATTGATTCACTTTCATCAATTGGAATCAACATTAAATATTAATACTTAAGGCTATTAGTGGCTATTAATGATAGATTTATAAATAGTGATCAACTTTGAAAGAAGACCAACAACTTTGATTACCATAGTAGTTATCACTAATAATCTTTTATCATGGCTATCATTGTTAGCAGCTATTAGTCGTTATCACTGATAGACTTCCATCAATTAGAATCAACCTTGAAATATTAACACTTAAGGCTATCAATGATAGACTTCTATAACTGGTTATCACATTTGAAAGAAACTCGATATATAGATATCACCTAAGTTTTATCACCGATATCACTAACATCACTCATATTGTGGTTATCAATGATAGTTTCTTTCACTGATAATATCATTAATAAGATGCTATCAATGATCTCATTGAATCATGCTATCAGTGATAGTTCTCTATCACCGATAACGTGCTATCAGTGGTAGCTTCTATCACCGATAACGTGCTATCGGGTAGCTTCTATCATAGATAACATGCTATTAGTATTAGCTTCTATCACTGGTAACATGCTATCAGTAGTAGCTTCTATCAATCATAGCCACTTAACACCTTTTTGCCCCTTTCTTGTCCTTCCCAAACATTTATAAGTCCCTTTTCTTTTCGATGATAGCTTCTACCACTGATAAACATGCTATTAGTGATAACTTCTAGGCATTCCACTTACATTTTAGTTCGAGATTCAACTTTATTAATTAAATTCACTAAGTTGGCTACCAATGATAGATTTCTATAAGTGGCTATTAACTACTAAAGTATAATCAAAGATCAAGCTATCAATGATAGAAAATATTAGTGGCTATTACTAATAGACTTTCATTTGCTATTTATATTTATTATTTGTTATAATAATCAAACTTGATGATTGACTTGTTGGTGTTAAGTCATTTATGAATTGAGTACTTTCAAGTTATGCATACAAGACTTAGCCTCATAATTCTTGTGAAAAAAAAAGGAAGAAGAAAAAATTCAAATAAATGAAAGAAAAATTTAAAAAAAAGTAAAGGAAAGAAAAAAAGGGAAAAAGAAGGAAATGAAAGAAAATAAAAAAAATAAAGGAAAGATGCAAAAATTGGATAAAGGAAAGAATAAAATAAAAAAAAAGAAGAAGCAAAAATCGAGAATGAAAATAAAATGAAAAAATGAAAAAAGGGAGGGAATAAGAAAAAATTGAAGAAAAGAAAGAAAATAAAAAGACTAAAAAAAGGTGTACAACAAGATAAGACAAGGGAGGGCGAAATTGAAAATTAAAAAAAAAAAATCAAAGATTGACAAGTCAACTCATCCATATTTACAAATATTTTAAAGATATAATATATTTTTAGATGTTTTTCTCTTATTCTACTATGTATTACAAATATCCTATATTTTTTGTAGTATTTGTTACCGAGTAACAAATAACAAAGAAAAGAGGGATCATTGTCACTTTGAGGAAAAAAAGTAAAATTGCTATTGAATTTCTGAGTTTAATTTTTATTATTATGTTAGATATACCATTTTAATTCCTCGTATATTGATGTTATTAGTTTTTGAATATTAGTTATATTTTGATGTTAGTAGATCTATCATGTTAACTCTTTTTAATAGTCGTTGAATTTAAGAATATTTATATATTAATGTTAGTAGTTTTTTCTTTGTGGTTAAATATTCTTATTTATATTATGTTAGATCTACCATTGTAGCGACCCCACTTCTTATGACTTAAACTAGACTGTTACTATAGACATGCATTCATATATTTCAAATCGATATTTTTTCATGATTTGGTATAACCAAATAAATACTAAAAAATTAATAGTTTTATCAAAAGTAAATAGATGAAATTTATTTAATAGGGTACCCTAAAAAAATAGAAGAAAATTAAATAACACAATAAATCATCATCCAAAAATGCAAAGTGCAAAAACTGAAAATCCTCTAAATTCAACATTTAACTAAATTTAAAATCATGAAAAATGGAAAAACATGAGCATATGCATAGATTCATCCTGGTGGCTCATTTACGGATTCGACTTATCATTCGTGCATGTGTTCTTACCTTTACTTGAAAAAGAAACATGAGAAAAAGTGAGTATAAAATATTTAGTAAGTAACCCTGCTAAGGGGGTCAGGCTAAACATATATGTCTTTTAGATACCACTCTCTAGTGGGAATGCATAAACCTCTACTTTCCATAGGATGACTATTTAGTGGATAAATGAACCCGTCTATTATAATTAGATGTGCCCACAAACCTCTGGTGAAATCTCATAGAAGATCACAAACATCGGGTGAAGTCTTGAAGTAGATCACAACCTCTAGTGAAATCTCGAAGGAGATTACTAATCTCTGGTCAATCCCAAAGGAAACAAAAACCTCTGGTGAAATCCCGAAGGAGATCACCACATCTGGTGAATCTCGAAGGAAACATAAACCTCTGGTAGGTACATAACTATGGGTATGGGGTAATTATCACTATCAAACATAACATGCACATAAAACATAGTACCACAAATATGCAATTAAACAATACACATACAAACTCGTAGCAAAACATATAAGAATTTAATTCATGCTCGTACTCATAACATGCTTTAAACATATTTAAAAATAAGCTTATTTATCCTCATGCATCTTGATACTAATAGTCTTAGAATCCTTAAATTATTCTTAAATTCTATCGCCTGACACAAAGACAATTCAAGTAATAAGATTACTTACCTCCAAAAATTTGGTCACAAATTTTAGTCCACGTG
Source organism: Benincasa hispida (assembly GCF_009727055.1). Lineage (NCBI taxonomy): Eukaryota > Viridiplantae > Streptophyta > Magnoliopsida > Cucurbitales > Cucurbitaceae > Benincasa > Benincasa hispida. The sequence goes on from NC_052349.1 coordinate 72,133,176, forward strand.
ATTAGTCCTCTAAAAACCTTTGGAAGACTCGAGTCAACCCTATAACATAAATTACAAATTTTATTATCAGGCAGTTTCAAAAATAAGATTACTTACCTCCAAAAATTTGGTCACAAATTTTAGTCCATGCAATTATTCCTCTAAAAATCTTTGGAAGACTTGAGTCAATCCTATAACATAAATTATAAATTTTAATTTAGCACCCATAACCCAAACTAATAAATCTAAAATTTAAAATGATCCTTTGGGATCCAAATCCAATTAACCAAATTGGTCCAAATATCTCTAATTTAACCTACCAAAATTGTGGCTTGGTCCAAAACTAATTCCAAAACTCAATCTTGTTGGCCAACCAAACTCAATCCTTCACAACGCCAGACAAAATTCCTCCAAAGCTCGAATCTATGACCCAAACATAATGAACATTATCAGTTTTAACCCAAAATCAAATGAGTATTTAAGACCTTCAAGGAAAAATCCTAAAAGACTCAAATCTTACCCAAAAACAAATTTTTTAGGTGAAATATGGTAGTGTGGCTAGATGGCAGACAAATGGATGGGGCGTTTCAAATCCGATTCAGATTCGGATAGAAAAGTAAGCGACTAAGACCTCATAGTGCTGGTGGCTGACGGTCGGATGACGCGCGTCTAGTGGAAACTGGAAGAAGGCACGATGGAGTTGGCAATAAACAGAACGAGTGGTTGACGACGGCTGGAGCGCACGAAAAACGGTTGGAGATCAGCATCATTGTGGAATCGACGGAGGAAACCCGAAAAATAACGTGACAATCAGACGGTACAGCTGCTAGGGTTGGGTATCAATGTTGGCGGCGCGAGAAGAAAAACAGACAATTTGTACGGATGACCCATTTTTGGCCTAAAATATCAAATGACCCATTTTTTAAAAATAATATCAATTGACCCTCTGCTGACATCATCACCATACCAAATTACGTAAATTGTGCTTACAAGTGCCTCACGAGGTAAGTCTTGCTCTCATCTGATTAAACACTCCCGCTCTCGCTTGAAATTCCCTAGTTTGATGTGATTGCTCGTCAATGTACGAATGATTTGACAATTTTCACGACGGAAGCCTCAAATCAATAATACCTAAACATAATACAATGGTGATTTCTTTAAACTCTAAACTCCATTACAACGGTGATTACTTCTTTGGTTTTCGACGGTGTTTTATTGAACGAAGATTTTTCGAACGGGGATTTCCAAGACGAGGCTTTTTCATAATGGAACAGGTTTTTCAGAAAGGTGTTTCATTATTTTGAGTCTGTTTAATTATTTTTGTCGTGTTATTTCTGGAAAGGTAGCATTACAAAATTTTGTATTGGAGGAGAGAAAGTGAGAGAAAGCAAGAGTAAGAGAGAGAGCGAGATTAAGAGAGAGAGCGAGATTAAGAGAGGGAGTGAGATTAAGAAAGAGCGAGATTACGAGAGAGAGCGAGATTAAGAGAGAGCGAGAGTACACTTCAATTGCTTGTACAACTTAATGACAAATGTTCTCTTGCTTTGTAGGATGACAGAAAAGTGTCTACTTATTCGATATGGAAGTGAATGGGATGAGAATGAAAGTTCGTATATTGGGGGAAAGTTGACAGGAATCATTGTGTCTATTTCATTGAAGTATGAAGAACTTAAATCTTACATTTACAGGGTTACTAATGTCAGTTCTTCAGAGTTTGATCTTATACTGAGAGTTAAATATAAGCTTGAATATGAAGCCCCTCCACAATACAAAAGCAATGATGATGATGTTCACTTCCTTCTTTTCCGAGAAGACCTTAGTAGACTTCCATTATCTGTAACGCTGAAATCGAATCGGGATGAAAAATATTAGAATAGGGTTTGGAAATGTGAGTTATGATGATACGACTGTGGACAGACAATACGAGGAATCATATTAGTTTTGTTAGGAAGAGGATGATATCCCATTGTCTACCAACACTATACCATCAACATTATCACTAGACAACGACCGCACTAATCCAACAAGATTGAATTCAGAATTGGGCGGTACTTCAGTTGCTAGTAATGAGAAACCATCTAGATTCAATTATATGGATTGTGGTCATCCAAAGCAAAGTTGTGGTCCTTCAGTGGGTTAATGAGTAACCAACAGGATTGAATGAAATGGATAATGATCATGGAGATGTGCATCGTTCTACAGCAGCTTCAGTGGTTCCACCATCTACGTCTTCAAGTCATAGGGCAGAGTTGATTATGCCTGGTACCTCTTCATCTGGGACAAAGGACGTTGAAGTTGGTCAACTATTTTTGAGTAAAAAGGACTTGAAAATGCGATTATCTATTTTGTCCATCAACAAAAATTTTGAATTTAGGGTCAGGAAGTTAACCAAATCTTATTTCACTGTCAAATATATTGGGGAGACTTGTAAGTGGAGCCTTCGTGTGGTGAAAATGGAAGGGTCTGAAATATTTAAGATCACAAAATACTGCAGTTCGCACACATATTCCATTAGAATTTTGAATCAAGACCATAGACAAGCAATTGCTACGGTTGTTGGTCAATTGATTAAAGATAAGTTCACAGGAATATGATGTATTTATAAATCTTGTCATATCATTGAGGATAAGAGGAGAGATTATGGCGTGAACAAAAGTTATGATAAAACGTGGCATGCAAAGGAAGTCACATATGATCTCACTAGAGGTACTCCAGAATACTCATACTTCATACTACATGCTCATGAAGAAGCGTTAAAAAGAGAGAATCCAGGTACAGTCTTTGAGATTGAATTTGAAGATGAGGTGCATTTCAAGTATATGTTTATGGAATTAGGGCCTTGTATTAAAGGTTTCACAAGCTGTCGGCCTGTGATAATTATTGATGGGTCAAGCTTGGAAGGAAAATACAAAGGCACCATGTTAGTTGCGGTTTCTATGGATGGGAACAATCAATTATATCCACTAGCATATGTAATAGTGGACAATGAAACCGATCGATCATGGAAATGGTTTATGTCAAACTTGAAATGCAATATCGGAGAACCCGATAATTTGATGTTTGTGTCTGATCGATGGTATCTATCAACAATGCTATTCGTGCATTTTTTTCCTTGACATTTCATAGATTGTGCACATGGCACATAGAATAAAATCTTGTTACAAACTTTAAGGATAGCACGAACTCCATAGTTTTCGAGACGGTGCTGTCACGAAATATTTGGAAGACATCAGTCTTCAAAGGTGGGTACGGGTTTACCAAATAGAACGAAGATATGACAATATGACGTCCAATAGTGCAGAGTGTTTTAATTCATTAATTAAAGAGTATCGACTATTACCCATAATATGCTTGATTGTACATGTTAGAGGAATGCTCCAATCATGGTTCTATGAATGGAGGAATTATTGGGCATCTCGAATGACATTGCACTCTCACTACTGTGAAACCCGATTTGAAAGTGAGGTCGATAAGGGTAAAAAATATCGGGTTGAGCCTATTGATTGTTATCGGCTCCATGTGCGAGATAATCAATTGGACGGTATTGTCAACCTTCACATGAAGGAATGCATGTGTAAGGAATTTGACTCACTTGGTATCCCATGTTCGCATGCAATTGTTGCTGCCAAGGAACGAAATATACCCATTCAGAGTCTTTGTAGTCGATTTTATACAGTGGACACTCTAATAACTGCATATGCAGAGCTTATGTCACACCACGTACCAGATTACCCTCCTAACCTGGATGGAATGGTGACTGCAGCAGTTACCAATCCTTTTGCTGGCACTTACTGTTAAACCTTGCTCAAACCCTGAATATATACATAATAACTCAGAACTTAACACATTTACATTACAGGGTTTCGCAATATTGTTTATACATAGATAATACAACCTAGTGAGCACCATCAAGAATACTAATCACTAGACAGACACATGTATACTAACTAATACAGGTCTTCAATTACGCTTCCTTCAACCTGTTTCTTTAAGTGGCAGAGCAGCAGCAGAATAGTCCTTTGGGAATTGACCGCCACCTTAAAAAGAAAAACATTTGAAAACATGAACTAGAAGTCCAGTGAGGGATTTAATAAAAATATAAATCTCATGCTTAAAACGGAAAGCTTGAGAACATAAAACTGAAACTAGAGTATACCAAGCAACCGTGTACATAAAACCTTTAAAACCACCATTAACATCATTATTCCTCAGTTGAGAACGAGCATACATCGCCCTAGCTTCCAACATCTGTTATCGGCTAAAAGACCCATACCTCGGTCTCTCATTCAGACCTATCTACATACTCATGGAGTTTTCTATGTACCGTGAACACCTTAGGTACTTTTACTCAGATTTCTTCCTTACCTTTGGTATCCGGCTCACTTAAGCTATCAAGTTCTCGAAAAGCATTTAAAGAATAGTTCTCAAATATAGCATGGAAAACTCTTTAGCGTACCTTCCCTACCTTCAGTATCCCTTTCAGTATATTTAGGAATACTAATGCATGTACTTTGACAATCTTAAGTATTTAAAGCATAGTACATCAAGCTTCATACGGCCTTAGCTTTAACCCTAACGCATGCTTCATACTTTACAAAATAAGTTGGCGTAAATCATGTTGAACTAGCTTGTAAAACTATTAGCATGCGTTAGATATGTGAAACATACTTGGAAAACTCATACATTAGTAACGTCATGCGTCGATAAACATTTATAAGCATTAACAATTCTAAACTATCCTTCTAGCCTAGAAGAAGATATGACTACCTTTATCTTTAGTTGAGAGTGAACTATCAAATCAAACTCTCAATGCCAATCTTAGTCGAGGAGAACCCTTTTGCTCAAACCTTCGATGTCGTATTACCTACGTGCACGTGGTTATAACTGAGTATCGTCATACCTTAGGTACTTGATGAGGATACCTTCTCATTGTCCTTCAGTATCCTTAGGACACCTTCTCATTGTCCTTCAGTATCCGTCATATAACTAGTCATAAACATTTAGTCGAACACTAAAACTTAGTGCTCAAATCATCATACTAGTTCATTCATCATACTGGTTCATCATAAAAATGGAGTTACTTGAACATACTGATAGTATTTGGACAAGATAACATATATAAATCATTTCAATTCCATGGAAAACATGCTTTATTTAGCATGAGAAACAGTTTCCCAAATATGTTGCTTGGCACATCATTTAAACACTTAGCATGAGAAATATGTTCAAAGAAATCATAGTTTCTAAATCATTGAAACAGTAAGTCATCATATAGTCACTCATAGCTCGTTGGCATCTTAACGGATTATACGCCTTTCCTAGCTCCTCTTGGCCTGAAAGAACATAATTCCCAGTTAAACTACTTAGAATTCTTAGTAAAATACCTCAATTAATTCATTTATTAAAGGAACTTTCATCAACAAAGACAACTTTACTGGCGAGATCCCCATGAGCGAGGTCAGTGAGATCCTCTAGAGCGATATCAGCGAGATCCTCTAGAGTGATACTAGCGAGGTCCTCTAGGGCGATACCAACGAGATCCTCTAGAGATAGCGAGATCCTCTAGAGCGAGATCAGCGATACCAGCGATACTCAGCCTAATTTCTAGTGAGATTCAGCCCAATTTCTAGCAAGATTCCCTTATAGAGCGAGATCCTCATCATAAAATTAGTGAGATTTCCTTCATTAGCAAGATCCTCATCACTAAAATCTCGCTATAATCTCCACGGTGAGCTGTTTGCTTGTTCCTCCCAAGCAGCTGTCTTCTTATGCACATATTCTCTGTTACAAATTTTAAAATTCATAACTCAAAATCAAGACCCCTTTTGAAGAAACTTCCTTCTACAAACATGTTTAGAATTGATTAACAACATTACCTTAAAATTTAAGCTCAAAATTCCTCGCCATTTAATCTGAAGATTAAAAAATTCATTGTTGGCCCCAATTTAAGCAGCTACCTACTTGTTTAACAATTTTCAATTTAAACTTCAAAATTATATAACTCGATTTCCAGGCCTCATCTTATTCCATTCTACAAAGTTGTTCATAACTGAGTTAACAATATTACCTCAAATTTTTAGCTCAAAACGCTTTGTAATTCGTCCTGGAGCTTCAATTCTTCACCGATGGCCTAAATTCACCTGAGATACGAACCCTTCATTTTTATTTTGCCCCTCCGGCCTTATTTCGACGAGTTTTCCTTCCAGCAGCCTAGCCATAGAAAGTAGACACACAGAGCTTTGGAATGCCACTAGAATTACACAAATAGCCTAAGTAGTTTGTCCAAACCGACCTAATGAATTCAACCTTTTTACTTATATTACCGCCCAAAATCCAGCATGAACCCTCATCGTGCCACCTTGCCTACTATTGGTGATGAAGGCTAGAATTTAGCAAAACTCCTTTTTCTAACTTCACTCACAATATTACTTCAGCGCTACACCTTATTAGATGGCATGGTCTTATACATATGCTTATTATGCATTCCATCATCAAACATGACTTTCTTTAGCCTTGCCGAGTTTTGTTATACTTTTACACTTAGCTACCCAAGAGCCTATTTCTTCTTGCTTCCTTCTTCTACCCTTCCTAAGGCATGGCTTCATTTAGCTCATTAGAAGACATCACATTACTTACTCTTACTTGAAGTAATTAGGGTTTGGGTTTTACAGCCTATAAATCCACTTGGGCACATATCTGAATGGAAGAGACCTTCTGGATATATAGAAAAGACTATCCTTCCTCCGAAGTTCGTGGCACAAGCCGGACAATAGAGAGTGAGAAGAATACCATCTAGAGGAGAATTTCGTAGACAAATGAAATGTGGTCGGTGTGGGAATTATGGGCATAACCGCCAAAATTGTAGCGAACCGCTCACAACCGTGCGACGTGCTGAAAATGCCAAAAACCGTGACATAAACACCTCTCATCTAGTTTAGTTTATAACTAACTTGTAACGTACATCATCTTGTAACATACTCTCATATTATCTTATAACGGTCTGTTGGTATGTGTTATAAATACCATTGACCAGGCCCCAAAGAAGAGTTTTTCATACTTGTAACATACTTAATCTCGTAACATACTTTCTGTAAACAAAAAACAATAACAAGTTGGAGTATTTCTATAATAACAATCTTCATCTTGTAACATACTTTCTATTTTTTTCATAGTCTTGCTCTCTCTCAAAATCTCGCTCACTCAATGTTCGAAGTTTGAACCTTGAACTTTGATATAATGTTTTATATACCATTGATATAATGAAAAGAGCAGTACCTCAATTATACATGTTTTGATAAAATGTATAATATTGAACTTTAAGCTTCGAACTTTGATAAAATTATTTTATACATGTTTTACATTCGTAAAAAAATACATGTTTTTACATACACAAAAAATACAATAAAAATACATGTTTTATACATATAAAAATACGGAGTGTTCGCCCACAATTGACACACTAACTGCATCTTATATTCACTAATTTTCTCATGAGTGATTACGGACGGATCAACACCAGTCACCAGATGTTCTAGTAATTTTATTGCAAAGATGCCACAATCAAGCGACCCGTGCTGTATGTCGACGTTCATAGGTCATGAGATTTTCCAACGGGATGTGGATAGGTCCGGCTTTAAATGATCCACATCACAGTAGTGAAGTAGGGATGCTACTGTGACAGTCAATGGCTCCAGCCAATTCACCAATTTTGTATGTGTCTTCATCCTCTCATGCTAAGGCAGCCTCTAGTCTCGTCTTATTCTTTATTGGTTTAAATACCCTACCACGAGAATTAAGGCGAATCTGCTAAATAAAATGAGAAGTTAAGCAACGAAATATACCATAGTAAAATGACTCTGCACAACAAAATATATCAAAATTTACCATTACACCAATTGGCAAGATGGTGAACTTGTGCATGCACATGTCAGACCGAATATAAAAGTTTTCTTTCATAAAATGAAATAAAGTATTGTCTGCACAAAAAATTACTATGTTAGTAAAAGTACAAGATATCCAACTATAAAAAAGTCAAGAATAGGAAACTTACATTGCACTTGACCCACGAACTCGAGGAAATCAATTCCTTGAAAATTTGTTTGGCAAGTGATTTAAAGAAATTCTCTTGAACCTCGTTGTCTGTATTCTCATCTGAGATCCAGCCCATCATTTCTGTAAAGATATTGTGTGGAACTTCATGTGCTACGTTGTACACGACAATCGCTCGGGATCGTGACGTAGCGACACTTGGGAGAGGATGCTTAACCACACTTTTCTTCTTTACTTGAGCTGAAGGTGTATATTTATCAATAACTTTCCTCTTACGAGTAGTTCTTCGAGATTCCTACATAAACAGATAACAAAAATTACTCATCAAGAAATATAAAAATATAAACAAAGATTACTGATCAATAAATTACTCCCTAGTGTAACTCCTTCTGTGGTCGTAACAATACCAAAAGTGTCGGCCTCTGGGATGTTAGACATGTCGGCCTCTGTATGTGGCATGGTGAGTAAGTCAGACATGTCGACCTCTATTTGTGGGACGTCGGCCTCTATAGGTTCGACGTCAGTGGGTGATGTTGTGGTGGTATCAGGCTCTAGAGGGGGAATGGGAGTAGGTGAAGTGGTGGTATTTTGAGGCTTTACAGGGGGGATGAAAGTATCAAAGGAAGTCACATCAGTGGAATTGGGATCCCAAGATGGGATGGGTGATCTTGTCGTCTTCTCATTCACCGTGGACCCTTCAATTAGTAAAGTAAAATGATGAGTTCGCAAACATGTAAAAACTAAACACGTAAAGACATAAAATGATAGTAAATGCAAACCTTGCACATAGACCGCAATAGTGATAGGATGGCCGACAATTATCCTTTCATGTCTGTCATGTTTTCCTAAATATTGGATACACAACTATCTAAACTCGATATACGACAATCCAACCTTGATAGCGAGCTGTCAATGGTCCGTAGGTACGAATAAATAGAATCGTTGGGATTGGCTCCCTCCCCGCGGGCAGCATACTCAGGACACTTCTCATCCATAGATCGCTTTCTATAAGAGTCCGCAAGATGGACATTAGGTGGGTTCAACTCGTCCTCATCTCGTAAGTCCCCTACCACATCATGGAACATATCATCACTAGGTGTGTATGTCCCTTCTTCCACCCTTCCACATTTAACATCCTCGTGCTCAGAATGCTCGTGCTCATCCCCTCCCTCCACCCTTCCACATTCATCATTGTTACCTCCACGATGATCATCGTTGTCACTTTCAAAACTACTGCAACTACTCTACCTATTGCCACTTTAAGCACTATCATCATGGGCACCTAGATCAAATATAGGTCGTCTGTCCACTGAGGTATCCCGAAAGTCCCTCTCAGCGTCTGTCATGACAATACCCTCTTTAACCTTTATCTGCATTAACAACTCATAAACTGACAAGTGTCAATTTAACAACCAAATAAACATATTATGTATAAAGTAAATGTATATTGTTAGTCTCGAATATCTCTATCTCGAGTACTTTGAATGACACTAAGTGGGAGCATGACCATCGTAATATGTGAGGCAAAGCCACCTTGCTTCTTCGCTCCGTAATGTTCCCAGCTATCGATGTAGCTAAAATCTCGTACGTCCATACCTAAATAAAATTTAACATATATTAAGAACAATAGTAATGTTAAATCAAAAAACACGATTATTATGTTAAGCAAATTTACCTAGAACACTTGTGGAAATCCACACAAAGAGTACTTCACGACGTAGTTTTTATTTGCTTTCACCTTCGTCTTGTATAGACTACTCTTATCATTCAATGCAGTCTTTAGGGCATCGAGTGTCCTCTCCCAAATAATGGTATCCCAATCAAGACTGTTGTAATATTCTATGTTTTGAACGTCCTTAAAACGTTTGAGGTCCACTGCATTTTTCTGTTTGTTCTTTCCCATCATTGCTAACTCAGTATAGTAGACTAATGTGATCTTCACAGCATTCTCATCATTTTCAAACTCCAACTCCTTGTATTTTTCTTCTAGTAGATGGACATGTAAGGTGTCCTTCGTCACTCAATTACCAAAATACTTGATTGCAAGTTTATACGAGGACTGCTCATTATGATCCACTCGCGTAAGGGATCACCACAAACCAGTCATCAACAAAAAATCATCATTCGAAAATGTGACGACCTTTCCACAAACAGAGAATGACATTGAGTCAGATCTCATCCTCTTCACTTCTCTCTAAAACATATGATGAATAATTGGGCTGTTAAACACCATGTCAACATCTACAAATCGCCCAAAAATTGTTCTCTTGAACATCTCTAACTACCTTGGGGTAAGCTTCTCCTTCACAATCTTATTTGCATTAGCAATGTGGGCCAAGCTCGTTACTTGATCGAAAAATCGGTCGACTACGGGTATTTTAAAACGTGTTGCCATCTTAAATCACTTCTACATGAAATAAAGATTCAATCAGTAAACTCCTTTAGAAAAAAGTTTGTAAAAAAATAACTGGTATCGCTCTCGTTGCTTTCGCTCTTGCTGGTACCGCTCTCTCTGGTATCACTCTCGCTGGTGTCACTCTCTCTAGTAGCGCTCTCTCTGGTGTCGCCCTTTCTGATATCGCTCTCGCTGGTGTCGCTCTTTCTGGTATCACTCTCTCTGGTGTCACTCTCTCTAGTAACTCTCACTTATCTCGCTCACATTTTCTATTTTTACTCGTCTTCAACTATAGAACACATCGAAAACCAGAAAAACAAACAAACAAAAAAAAAATCATAGGTTCACAGTATTTCTAAACCCCAGAACGACCCACCTTTTTGGTGTTGCTCTCTCGACTATCGCTCTCGTCGATTTCACTCTTACTTATCTCGCTCACAAACTCTTTTTACTCGTCTTCAACCATAAAACACATAAAAAAAACCACAGGTTCACAGTATTTCTAAACCCAGAACAACCCACAAAGCCCCATTACTGATCAGTTTAAGACATTTTCAAGTACAGATTGAAAGATTTACCGATCAGATTCGATTTGTTGGCAGCAATGGAATCGTTTGCAAGCCCAAATGATGGATTCTAAAGAATTTTTAGTTTATGAGCGATACGAAGTTGTTACGCTTGGGAAATTTGAATGAAGAGTTTTTAGTTTGGGTTGGTTTTCAGTAAAAAGTTGAAGATGAAGAGGTAAGGGTAATTTACGTAATTTGGTATGACAATGATGTCAACAGATGGTCAATTGACATTATTTTTTAAAAATGGGTCATTTGATATTTTGGGCCCAAAAAAGGGTCATCCGTACAAATTTTCCAAGAAAACGAAGACAGTGGGTCTGACACGTTAGAACAAGAGGGGAGAGAAAAAGAAATTTTATTTTCTTTCTTTCTTTTCTAACTTCCTCTTTTCTTTTCTTTTTCTTTTAAACACTTATAAATAAATCCTAACTAAACCACTTATTTATAGCAACTAAAACCCTTTCCTTTTCCTCCTCCAAATCCAAAATATTTTTACATTTAAAATCCCAAATCCTTTTGGAAAAATAATTCCAAATCAATTATCTCAAATAAATCTATTTAATTCTAATTATCTTCTCCAAATTACTAAATAAAACCAGATCTTCCAATTTTAATTCAATTTTTCGAAATAAATTAAAATTGAAATAATTTGACATAAATCCAAAATTTTCCTTTAATCAAATCCAAATTCCAAAATTCTTCTCTGAGCAAATATTAAATTGAATTATCATTTTACAATAATTCAATTTAATCTCCAAAATTCAAAATAATTCTCAAGTATTACAAATAACCGAAATTAAATTACATAAAAAATGGGGATATCACAACCATGTTAGTGTTTTTTTTTTTTTTTTTTTTTTGCATTTTAAATAATATTAGATTTTGGATCGAAGAGCTTGCTTTTTTTAGTTTTAGTGCATTTTAAAAGTTTAGTATTTTTTTTGTTATTTAATAAATTTTTTATTATATATATTTCTTATAATATTCGATTGATTTAGTATTTAATGTTGATGTTCAAAGTTTTTTTAATTAATTTTTTAATATTTGTTTATATTGTTGTTCGTTTTTATTTGTATTTAAGTTTGATAATTAGTAAAATAATGAGTAATGTATTGCTTTTTTTTTTTTTTTTTAGAAAACGGCGGACAAATGTTTGAGATTTATGTTGTTTACAAATGGTAATGTGATGGATGGTGTTGATGGAGTTGATTATAACTAACCATTTATGTGGGGATTTTAGCATAAATGTGAACAGTGGACTTGTTTTTTAACAATTCGTTGAAATGGTAGGGATGACACTTGGTGTAGATATGAGAGCAAATCAATTAGAAATAGTATATAGATATCCTAATCTAACACCATCAAGATTAGGAAGGTTTGTGTCATTCCCTATTCCTAATGAACAAGTAATGAACTTGATGTTTTCAATCGCGATGCCACTCCCAAATTTAGTGCATTTATATGTTAATGTGAGTCGGTTAGGGTTGGATATAAACTTGAATGCACAACCTTTTAGTCAGTTTGAAGATTGGACTCAATGTATTGACCCTGATCCTGAATCAGTTGCACCACCCTATGACTATGAATATATGGTGGCTAACAATCAATACAAGAATTTTAGAACAGAAACAGACGATGAATTCGAGGAGTTAGTCTCCAATAGGATATCCTATTAGAAGGTAATACTGAACTTCTACTATATGATATTGACCGAAAAACTGGATATTGGTCTGAAAAAGTTACACATTTAGTAGTGTGATAGCACTATCGTGCAAGGTTTATTGCAACAGGGTATCCAAAATTGGGCAATTTGATAAGGATGCAACTCAAAATTACATCAATTGGTACAATACTATTACAAGTGTTGGGTTGTATGTCCTAAAACTCACAGTTTGTAAAGTTAAACATTTTCTATTATCAATAAAGATGTTATTCGACATTTATTCAATAAAGTTGTTACTGAATTTGTGAATTGTACTTATAAAGACTAAAATCCAATAAACTAAAGATCCATGGCTATTATATGAATACTTGAACTTTATGTGGAGACATAAAGATGAATCAAGTTCGAGAAAATAGCCAAAACGGTCTATAGTATACTAATAAGGTTGGATGCCTTATTCTGGTAACACTATCGGATGCGACCCACTCTGTTACAATTTGTTGTAAAGTGCTATAAACGAAGTGATCCTGATTTGTTCATGTACTGACATGAGAAGTGGGGGCATTCTATGCAATGAGTTTGTGTAAGATCGGACCAAGAAATAAGTCACTCTTACTTTATAACGCTATTTACTGTTTAAGACCGACTATTTCGCTTAGATGGCTTAGGTAACTCGATCTTAATCCCGAGCTAACTATGAATTTCTGTTTATTTAGGATTATCCTTTGATCTGCATAGGTGAGCGTAGTCCAACTTCACTGCTCAATAAACCTCTCATTTTGGGGATAAGACCGAATAGATAATTGGGGACATAGTTCTGCAAGATGGAATTCACGCCTACCCGATTTAAGTGATAGGAGGAAGGTTGTTCTCTTAAGTACTGAATCCAAGTCTTAAACAAGGGGCCCCACTCTCTCATTGACTCGAGAGGGAATCAGTTTAGTGATTGGATCACAAACCAATTGTTCATTAACGAATCAGTCGAACTTAAAAAGCAAGATGTAATTTCGGGAGTAAAACAACATTTGGCCTAGCCGTTATTAGGAACAACTTGTGAAGGGTCGACTTACTGATTATGGTTATATCAAGTGGACACAATATATCTACAGTGAGAGGAGTGTAACTACTGGGCTTTAGTGGGGTGACCCGTAGTTAACAAATGAGGTTAATTAGGTGTAAAGAGTTTAGCCAATTAATATTGAATCATTGGAGTCCATGATCTGTAGGTCCATTAGATCCCCTACTAGCTCACAAAAGGATTAGCCTTAGAATAGCGTGATAAGTTAATTTGAATTGTTCAAATTCGAATTAAGGGAATTAGTAATTATATGTAATATAATTTCACGTTTAATTATGGAATTAAAAAAAATTGGAAAATCGATTAATACTTAAATATAATTTTAATATTAATTTTAGGAATATGGATTCATGGTGGTGGAATTGGTGATAAATTAATTTAATATTTAATATTAAATTAATATAATTAATTAAATTATTTAATTAATTATTAATTTTATTAAAAAATTAATCATTGAATTAATTTTTGTAAAATTAATAAAATTTTTAGTTTAAATTAATGAATAAAAATGAGAAATTAGTTTTGATTTTGAAAAGTTTTTAAAAATTAAAAAGGAAAAAGAAATAAGTTTAAAAATTGGAAAATCCCAAAGGTGGGATTTTCCCACTTTCAAGCACCCATCTTATTCATCCTTCCACTATCAATTCCAGCTCAAATTTAAAGGTGGAGTTGGAATTATTTTAGTGATTTAATTTTTGCATGAAGGGTCTGTATAAACATTAGATTTTGAGTGAAAAATCTCATGCAACATATTAGATTTTTGTTCAAACATTTTGCTGAAGAAGAGTTCTTTAGCTACAGAAAAACCAGTGTCCTCCATAAAATTTCCTTTAATTCAACTTGTTTTGAGTCATACAACTCAATTTAAGGTTCCTAGATGATAGTAGGGAAGCTCTAGTGGTGGTTCATGAACATAATTGGAGAAGATTGCGACTGATTATCAAGTTTGAAGAAGATCTTCAAAGGTATGTCTGAAACTTTTTTTATCATTTGATGTCATGCTTACTATAGAGCTAAAATTGATGAATTTGAGTGCTTAATGATTGTTTTCTTCCGCTACACATTTATAGAAACTAACAACAAGGTGCTTCATTACTCGTCCGAGAGCAGCTACAAGTCATTTGGTACATAATTAAATATTGTCTAATTATTTTTAATTTAAATTTATTTTAAATATTGTCTAATTTTTTTTTTATTCACAGAGGTCAAACAATAGTCATCTTCGTGATGTTGCAAATGATCCAAATCAGGTCCTTACTATATGTAGTAATAACGAGAGCTCTATGAAGGAGATACATTATATGTACAATATACTTATTTCTCCTCCACTAATTCCTAGGCGTAGGGGACATGCTCGAGTAAAAGAAGATGAGTTCGATGAGGTTGACCACAATGAGAAAGAATTACCTCCTATGACACAGATGTAGAATCAAACTGGTTTTGCTAGTCCGATGATGATAATGCCACATTTTGGTTTAGGATATTATGATTCTAAGGCCTTCCATCATCTTCGTACATGCATGGACATGAACGTGACCGTGGGGAACATAATGAATATTTATACTATAAAGTGCCTGTAGATGTACAAGTGCCAGTAGAGTAACATCAAGAGGAACCAGAGCAACCTAGAGTTCAAAGTCGACGACAACAACTAGCTCGAAATTGACGACGTCCGCCTTGTAGGACACATTAATTTATTATTATTATTTTTAAATAAATGAAAAACATTAAATTATGTTATTGAATTTGCATTTTATTATTTTCCAATTATGAATCAGAGTTGTAATATGGAAGAATAAAAGATTGAGAATTTTTTCTTCTCTATGATGTTTCTTAGAGTTAATTTTATGTATTATTAAGAAATACAAGGGTAAGATTTTCTTCCTATTAAGAAATAGAACGGTAAATTTGCATAAGATATTTTGTTTAGGGAAGGTAAAAGATTAATATTAAATAAAGAAAAAGAAAATAAAAAAGGGTCAAGTGTTCAAAACTCGACCATGTGTTGGTCGAATTTTGAACACTCGACAAAGAGAGGGTCGAGTATTCAAACTTTGACCTACATCAATATAAAAAAAAAAATTGTACCAGTCAAATCTCAAAACTACAATATTTCTCTATTTACTTTCAAATCTACAATATTTCATTAATTATTTATCAAACCTACAATATTCATCCAATTTTACCTAACCCTCCCTTACTAAAAGAAATATTTATTTTTTAATTTATTTTGAATGTGATGATTTGATCATACATTAGTTTCAAACTTTAACTTAAATTAAGATTACTTTTCTTTGTGATAATCTTCTCGTAGTTTTTTTTTAAAAAAATTTAATCTGAATGATGTGATTGTTCTTTTAAACTCAAACTTTAATCTATTGTTTATTTTTATTTTTTGTATATATATATTTTAGATTTGGAATGATCTTCTCTTGATTTTAAACTTTATTTTAAAAATATTCTTCTTTGTAGGAAGACAGAAACCTTGAAATATTATCTTTGTCAATTTTGGTGCGCATTGGAAAGTGCAAGGAAGAATGCAAAAAGGAATATAGATGGTTGGCGTTCTTAATAAAATCTTTTATTATAAGGAAGAAAGAGAGAGGCTTAGTTGTAAAAAAATTAAAACAATAAATACAGTAGACGACGAAGGATAACAAATGCAAATGAAAAAAAAAAAAAAGTTGAAAGCAAAGAGATACTTGATGCACAAAAAGCTTATGCCAACTTTTATTGGAAAAAAAACTTGGAAGCTCAAAGAAAAAAAACACAAAAAATGGGAATAATGTTGATGTTAACAATTTCGTTTTTTAAAAAAACTTAATGTGTGCACGAAGCTACAAAATATATATAGAGAGAGAATTAAAGCAAAATAATTCAAGATTAAACAAGAAGAAGAAGAAGAAATGCCGGGTTTAATTTAGCCTTTATAGATGAAATTCAGATTTCAAATACTAACTTCATTTTATCTTGAATCAAATTTTTGAATTAGTTAATGTGATGATGGAAAAGAAATAAAAACAAAAAGTTTTTAAATTAAAAAAATCAAATCTAGATTAAAAAAATACAATAATAAATAAAATTGAAGATATTAAAATCATGGATACATCAAGAGTGATTACAAACTACATGGGGTGACATGAAGAGTGGGGTCATCCTGTGCAATGAGTTTGCACAAGATCGGACCAAGAAATAAGTCACTCTTGCTTTATAACGTTGTTTACTGTTAAAAACTGACTATTTCCAAACGATGACCTAGGTAACTTGACCTTAATCCTGAACTAACTATGAACTCCTGTTATTCGAGATTATCCTTAGATTTGCATAGGTGAGATTGGCTCAACAGCGCCGGCTCAATAAGCCTCCCATTTTAAGGGTCAGATGGGATAGATAGCTGGGGACAGGGTGCAAGATGGAATTCGCTCCTACCAGCTTTCAGGGATAGTAAAGAGGTTGTTCCCTTAAGTGCTGACTTTGGGTTTTGAACAAGAGGTCTCACCCTTTCATTGGCCCGAGAGAGACTCGGTTTGATGATCAGATCACAAACCAATTGTTCATTAGAGGATTAGTAGCACTTAAGGAACAAGAGGTAATCTTAGGGGTAATACAACCTTTTGACCTAGTTGTTATTACGAATAACCTCTGAAGGGTTAACTTATAAATCATGGTTATATCGAGTGGATACAATAGGTCTACAGTGAGGGAGGTATAACTCTGGGCTATAGTGGAGTGATCAGTAGTTAACAAATGGAGGTTAATTCGGTGTAAAGAGTTTAGCCAATTAATCTTGGATCATTGGAGCCCAAGATCTGTAAGTCATTAAGTCCCCCTACTAGCTCACAAACGGATTAGCCTTAGAGTAGCGTGATAAGTTGATTTAAAACGTTCAAATTAGAATTAAGGGAATTAATAATTATATGTGATATAATTACACGTTTAATTTTGAAATTAAACAAAATTGGAGAATCGATTAATATTTAAATATGATTTAAATATTAAATTCATGAATGGGGATTCATGATAGTGGATTGGTGATTAATTAATTTGATATTTGATATTAAATTAATTAGAATTAATTAAATTGTTGAATTAATTATTAATTATTAGTTTTATTAGAAAAATTATTTATTGAATTAATTTTTATAAAATTAATAAAAATACAATTTTAATTAAAGAATTAAAATTTTGGAAAAGTTTCAAAACTGAAATAAAAATTGAAAAATAAAAAAATTGAAAAAGTGGGAATTTCCCACTTCTTCAACCTAGCAGCTCATTCATGGTTCCACTATTCATACAGCTCAAATTCTCAAGCTTGAGCTGGAATTCATGCAAAAGGTTTGTTGTTTAATGTCATGCAATATAAACTTCAGTTTTGAAGTGGAAATTGGTGATGCTTTGATGAGATTTTTATTGAAACATTTGTTTGAAGAAAATCCTCATTCTGCTGAAAAATAGAAAACCTTTCTCATCCATTTCCCTAATTTAAGCTTATTTTGCGTCTCACAACTCAATCTAAGGCACCAAGAGAATAATAGGGAAGACTTTGTGGTGGTTTACATCCAGAGAAAGAAAGGATTGCAGCTGGAAATTGTGATTCAAGAGGCACTTCAAAGGTTAGTGTTGAAACTCTATTTTTAGTTTATGAGCATGCTTAGTTTGAAGCCAAAATTAATGAATTAGAATATTTAATGGTCCTTTTTTCTTCCCTTGCTTGTTTCTGTATTCTAACAATTAGTATCAGAGCAACATTTAAGCATTCAATTCGGTTTAATTTTGGCTTGGTGGGTGTTTTTCACAAGTTGTATGAAAAAGATGAATTGATATGATTTTTCTGAGTTTTGGCATTGTTTTCTCTTCAATTATGTTGTAATTCTTGTAATTGACTCTTGTTTGATGGGCCTTAATGTGTGTTTAAGTGTCTGTAATTCGATTGGAGTCATTAGAGTTGCAATTAGGATGTTATTAAAGAAAGAAGTGAAGAAGGTCGAGCAGCAGGAATTGGATTTTCAACCACTGCCCAATACTCGATGCTCGATGCCCCATACTCGATGCATGATGCCATACTCAATGAGCAACTTGATGGTATTTTGTGAAATACTCAATGCACGATACCATTCTCGATGGTACTTGATGCTCATACTCGATGGTATTTTATGAAATACTCGATGCATGATGCCATACTCGATGGTACTCGATGGCATATTCGACGATATTCAGTGAAATACTCGATGCACGATCGCATACTTGTTGCTTGAGAGCATACTCGATGCTTGATGCCATACTCGATGGTACTCGATGCTTGAGGGCATACTCGATGTTTGATGCTATACTTGATGGTACTTGATGGTTTTTGCCCGGTTTAGCATAGTTTTGAGCATTGGAGGTCCAGTTCGAGAGGTTCGGGTCCGGTTCAAGGCGGTTCGAGCGATCCAGAAGTGTTTTGGAGCTAGTTTTTGCTGAATTTTGTAATAATTAGGCCTTTGTTTGCTTGAAAATGCTAAAACTAAAACCATATCAGTTTGTGTTTAATTATTCATGCATGTGATATATGTTATAATTAAATAAATCTTGTATGTGCATAAAGTATTCCATGTAGAGTTAAAATCCCACCATAGGAAGCATGTTACATGCATTGAAAGTATGTTATAAAGTATTATAATATATAGTATGCATGTATAGGGTTTTGAATGTTTTAATATAAATGTTATATTAAATGTTGAATGCTTTTGATGTATGTTATGAATGCTTAACATGTCTAAAATTTTGTAAGTTGTTCTAAAATTGGGCTAGACATTTAAAATCCATAACAAAGATAAGTTGCATGTTCATGTAGGTTAATCACCTATTTTAGTAGTTAAAATAGGTCAACATCTTGTAAAATATAGTTACAAACTCAACCGATATATAATCCTATCTAAGGTTGGGGGTATTTAAGTTGACGGTCTACAGAACACCTCCTACCTAGGGATTATAGCCGAATAATTGAGCATTGCTAACTAGTTTTATGAGCAATACATGAGCGGTATGAGGTTTTAAAACTGATTTATCACCTAAACATCATAGGTTAAATCCAAATATAAATGTTATACTTAGATAAACACCTAAACTTAGGTTGTTTAATTAGTCGGAACAAACTTGAGTAAAGAATATACCTAAACAAAAATTAGGACACTTTAGTGGAAGTTTAATAGCATATATAATATGTTATTAAAACAATTCAGTGGGAATTTAAGAATGCTTCAGTGAGAGATTAATAACGTATACAATAGGTTATTTTTAGCTCTCATGTCCCTAAGAATTCACAATCGAGATTCATGTTTCACTTCGTGTCACCCTGGGAGTGACTTCCATTCGGAAAGTGTTGGCATGAATCTAGATCAGGTGAATAGAGGATGTTGTTCACAGTAAAATCAAAAGTGATGTTTTAATTTTAAATCTCACGTCCTAAGATGTTCACACCGTAAGATTCGTGCAACACTTCATGTCGATTATACCTCTATTGCTCCATTCAAAAGTGTGTGCATGAGATCAAGATCAAGGTGAATGAAAGGAAGTTGTTCAATGTAAAATCAAATATACGATACATTGATTTCAACTTTTACGTCCCTAGAAAGTTCACACTGTGAGGTCCATACAATGCTTTGTGTCTATTATACCTTGATTGCTCCATTCGAAAAGTTTTTGTATGGGTCAAGATCAAAGTGAATGGGGGAAGTAGTTCATAGTAAGTGAGTGAAGGATATGTGTCAATGTGTCCTGCAGTCTCTTTCGTTTGTTTGGACTATGAGATTCCTATGTTGTGCCTGCTTGTCGTTTGTATGTTGGCCTTACAAGTCGTTTAACGATGGCTATCCTCTCAAAGGGTTGTAACATAGGATTCGGAAAACTCAAACTCCAGAAATAGATAGGATTTCTTTGGTCGTTTTCCAACTTTGACTTTCCAATTTGGTAGCATCGTTGGGGCTGACTTATGAGGTCTGAAAATGGAGGGTTACACTTACGGAATTACTAAAGTGTTAGTAAGTTTTGACAAAAAACGGTAGCTAAATGACTATCGGAATATGAGTTATTCTGGAGATAGTATTTAGTCAAGATTGTCTTGCTTTAGTGAAGGAGTATTTGACTGCCCCTCGGTAGCACTTATTCTGACTCACTATAGTATCATTGCAAAAATAATTAATTTTGGGTACATTATTACTTTTCTAAAATATGATTGGGTTTAAAGCAATTCACTGATAAAATTTTTTTATATTTTCAGAATGACGAGTTCTTTAGTACAACTATTGGCTTCTGATAAATTTATTGGGGATAACTATGCTACGTGAAAATCAAACTTAGATACAATATTGGTGATAGATGACCTAAGGTTCATTTTAACAGAGGAGTGTCCTCCCGTTCCTAGCTCAAATGAAAACCAAAATGTTCAGGATGCATACGACAGATGGATTAGGGATAACGAGAAAGCTCGTGCCTATATTTTTGCCAGCATATCTGATGTATTGGCCAAGAAACATGAGAGCATGAGTACTGCCAGGGAGATTATGGAATCTATGCATGGGATGTTTGGACAACTGTCCTTCTCCCTAAGGCATGATGCAGTCAAATATATTTCAACTGTTGTATGAAAGAATGGGCCTCTGTTAGAGAACATGCCTTGGACATGATGGTCCATTTCAACGTGGCAAAAGTAAACGGTGTTGTCATTGATGAGAAGAGCCAAGTTAGTTTTATTCTATAATCTCTTCCGAAGTGTTTCTTGCAGTTTTGTATGAACGCACTGATGAATAAAGTAGAGTATACTTGACTACGTTTCTCAATGAGCTTCAGGCTTACTAGACCATGATGAGAGCAAAAGAACTGGAAGTAGAGGTAAATGTTACTACTGCAGAAAAAAGAGAATCGACCTTTGAAAGGCCTAATATTGCTTCTTCTTTAAAGAATAAGAGTATTCCAGTAAAGAACAAAGGGAAAGGAAAAAAGAAACCTACTGGTAGAAAAAGCAAGGCAAATGCTGTAGATAAAGGAAAATTTTTTCACTGCAGTAAATAAGGGCACTGAAAAAGGAACTGTCCACAATACCTTTCGGAGAAAAAAGCAGAGAAAGCAAGACAAGGAAACTAGTTCCTTGTAAAACTCCAAGTTTTGAACAAGAAAGAATTTCTCAGAACAACCAGTGGGAGATGCAGTTGCTGTTGAAAGATAAACTTGATTGCTTTTGTTATTGTAATGAAAGTTATTTTATCTTTTGTAAAGAACATATTGTATAAACCTTTTGTTATAAATGAAATATTCATTAGCAAAAGTTGTAATTGTTCTACCCTATAGAAACTTTTGTTAGAACCAACCAAGTTAAAAGCCATTTGTAAATATTTAGATATTTAAAAACGACTAGAAATCAATAAAGGCAAATAGTTATTTAACCTAAGTAATAAGTTTAGAACACTCGAAGAGTTCAAGGTGTATAAAACTTATTAGGTAAAATAAATCTAAAATACTTCGATAGGATGAAAGTAGAGAAAATAGAGAGTTTAAGATTTCTAGAGCTATTTTGATAGAACATGAAATCCAGTGAAAACTCTCTACACCTAGTTGCCTTAATTGTTTTGAACATCATTCCAATTTTAAGATATTTTCTAAAACTCCATATGAGACGTGGAGTAATCATAAAAGCTATTTATGATATATGAAAGATGTTTACGTAATTCAAAAATCTATAGAATAGATCGACACATATGTTAGTGTCGAAACCTTAAGTATTGGAATACTGTTTAAATAACATGCCTATCTGTAGGCAACCTAAAAGTACTATATTTTTCAAAAAGGTGAAAATTAAGTGTTTGTGTTGACAAATACCTAATTCTCTGAAAAAATATACGAGATCACCATGTATTATTTGTATTCCATAAAAGCAAGTGTATATCAATAAGAGTGATTGATCAAAGCTGATATTGTAACAAAAGTTGTTTAGACAGGTCAGATATATCTTACTCAAAGAGTTGAGGGTACCTTGATGTAATGGGAGGAATGCATGACAACCTAGCCATTATTTGAGTTTAGTGGAAACCCAAGTCACCAAATCTCGGTGACAGCATCGAGAAACAAAGAGTTGTGAAAATAAGATGCATTCCCTATATGGTTTAATGAGAAATCAATAGTATACTAAAATGTTTACATCAATCCTTTAGGCTAAAGTGTTTGAGGACTACCTAGTGCGACTAGCATTACAAGTTGAATAATCTAGGGAAAGTGGGAGGAAAACCCACGGGTATGTGATACCTAAGGATGAATATGTAATACCTAAAGGTAAATCATGGGTATGTGATGCCCTAATTTATTGTATTTCTCCGTAAAACTCAAAAACTCAGCATTATATATTCATATGTATGTTACCGCTGGAGTTTTAGTCCAAGTGGGAGTTTGTTGGGTTTTATGTCCTAAAACTCGTGGTCTGTAAACAATAAACTCATTCTGTAAATCAATAAAGTTGTTATTGAAGTTTGATTCAATAAAGTTGTATTGAATATATGAATTACTTATTTCATTTTAGAAATAAATCCAATAAACTAAAAGATCCATGATTATTACATAAGTACTTGAACTTTATGTGGAGACATAAGAGTGGATCAGGTTCAAGTAAATAGTCTAAATGATCTATAGTATATGAACAAGGTTGGATGCCTTATTCTGGTAATACTATTGAATGTGACCCACTATGTAGTTGTTACAAGGAATTTTTAAGTGCTACAGACGAAGTGATCTTGATTCGTACATGTAGTGACATGAGGAGTGTGGGCATCCTGTGTAATGAGTTTTCGCAAGATCGAACCAAGACATAAATTACTGTTACTTTATAACGTTGTTTATTGTTAAAGACTGACTATTCCAAAACTATGACCTAGGTAGCTTGACCTTAATCCTGAACTAACTATGAACTCCTGTTTATTCGAGATTATCCTTAGATTTGCATAGGTGAGGTTGGTTCAACAGTGCCGGCTCAATAAGCCTCCTATTTCAGGGGTAAGATTGGGTAGATAGCTGGGGACATAGGGTACAAGATGGAATTCACTCCTACCCATTTTCAGGGATAGTAGAGAGGTTGTTCCTTAAGTGCTGACTCTGGGTCTTGAACAAGGGGCGTCACCCTCTCATTGGCCTGAGAGGGACTCGGTTTAATGATCGAATCATAAACCAATTGTTCATTAAAGGATTAGTGGGACTTAAGGAACAAGAGGTAATTCCGGAGGTAATACAGTCTTTTCACCCAACCATTATTACGATCAACTTGTGAAGGGTTAACTTACTAATCATGGTTATATCGAGTGGACACAATGTATCTACAATGAGGGAAATGCAACTCTGGGCTTTAGTGGAGTGACCCAGTAGTTAACGAATGGGAGCTAATTCGGTGTAAAGAGTTTAGCTAATTAATCTCAGATCGTTGGAGTCCATAATCTATAGGTCCATTAGGTCCCCCTCCTAGCTCACAACTGATTAGCCTTAGAGTAGCTTGATAAGTTGATTTGAAACGTTCAAATTATAATTACCGAAATGAGTAATTATATGTGATATAATTACACGTTTAATTTTGGAATTGAATGAAATTGGAGAATCAATTAATATTTAAATATGATTTAAATATTAAATTCATGAATAGGGATTCATGTAGTGTTATTGGTGATTAATTATTTGATATTTGATATTAAATTAATTAGAATTAATTATTAATTATTAATCTTATTAGAAAAATTAATTATTGAATTAATTTTTGTAAAATTAATAAAAACTCAATTTTAATTAAAGAATTAAAATTGAAAAGTTAATTTTTCATTTTAGTTTTGGAAAAGTTTCAAAATTGAAATAAAAATTGAAAAATTAGAAAATTGGAAAAGTGAGAATTTCCCACATCTTTAACCTAGAGCTCATTCATGGTTCCACTATTCTTACAGCTCAAATTCTCAATCTTGAGTTGGATATCATGCAGAAGGTTTGTTGCTTCATTGTCATGGAATATAAACTTTAGTTTTGAAGTTGAAATCGGTGATGCTTTGATGAGATTTTTGTTGAAAAATCTATTTGAAGAAAGTCGTCATTTTGCTGAAAACCAGAAAACCTTTGTCCTCCATTTTCCCAATTCAAGCTTATTTTGAGTTCCATAACTCAATCTAAGGCACCAAGAGAATAGTAGGGAAGACCTTATGGTGGTTCACATCTACAGGAAAGGAGGATTGTAGTTAGAAATCATGATTCAAAAGGCACTTCAAAGGTTAGTATTGAAACTCTATTTTTAGTTTATGAGCATACTTAGTTTGAGGCCAAAATTAATGAATTAAAATGTTTAATTATCCTTTTTTCTTCTGCTGCTTGTTTCTGTATTCCAACACATATCTGTAGTGAGAAGAGTGCAAGCGTGGATCTTTATTGGAATGTACCCATAGTTAACGAATATTTATTATTTGGTTAATGCGTTTAGCCAATTAATCTCACATCGTTGGAGCTTCTGATTTGCAGGTCCATTAGGTCCCCTTCCTAGCTTGTAAAGGATATTGAAATAATTTTTCAGTTAAATTGAATTTGAAATGTTCAAATTCAGAATTGGAAATTTTTTTAATATATGTTGATACATTTTAATATAAAGTTTAATTTTAGACTTTATTATTAATTTTCGATATGATTCAAAATCAATAAACGAGAGAATGAAATATTTGAAAGGAGTTCAAATATTAATTTTATATGAATAAGATTCATATTGAAAACTATAGGTTAAAAATAATGTGCATTAAATGCGCATTAAAACTATAGGTTAAATAAGAGAAATGTTTTTTAATATGATTCAAATGGGAAATTAAATTAAATATGTGATATTTAATTGGATGATTAATTAATTGAAGAATTTTAAATTTAATTAAATTGATTAAATCAAAACTATAGGTTAAATTTAATGTACATTAGATGCACATTAAAACTATAGGTTATGTGAGAGAAAATCATTTAAATATGATTTTTATGTGAGAGAAAATCATTTAAATATGATTTAAATGATCATTTAATTAAATATGATTTAATTAATAAATTTAGTTTAATTTAATTAGATTTTATTTAATTTAAACTAAATAAATTAACTCCCTATTGTAGGGAAGTTACGAGAAAACTTGTGATCAATCCCACGTTTTTCTCTTACTCTCTCACCATTCTTCTCTCTCTAACAAAAGGGTTTTGTTTTGCAGAGGAAGAGGAAAGGCTCTGAAGATCTCTCTGTGTGTTTTCTTTTTCCGGTGAAAAGAAAGAAAAATCGTTATGTGATATTCCCAAATCCCAAAAGAGAGAATCCCACAATTCCCTATAGCATCAGTTTCCTACAAAAATAGGGAGGTTTCCAAGTGGTGGTGCCGAAACCCAATTCAACAGAGAAATTCTACAGAATATTCAAAAGGTTTGCAAGGTAGGGTTTATTCTCCTGTATAATTAGTCTTTTTGGGAATTGCATGCTTAATCAATATTACTTTTTATTCCAATGCAAAATTGTTTTGTTTTTAAATGCATATTTGAATGGTTCTGTGCTTTGGCTTCCGTTATACTTTAGGGTTTTCACCCCTTCAATTGGTATTAGATTAGAATAATTACTTAGTTTATTTTAAAATAGTTTTGGTTTAGTGACTGGATCACAAACCAGTTGTTCATTAGAGGATCAGTAGGAACTTGATGAACAAGACGGAATCTCGGAGGTAAAACAGACATTTGACCCAGCCATTATTATGAACAATCTGTGAAGGATCGACTTACTAATTATGGTTAAATCATGTGAACATAATATATCTAAGGGGAGTGTAACTATGGGCTTTAGTGGAGTGATCCATTAGTTAACGAATGAAGGTTAATTCAGTATAATGAGTTTAGCCAATTAATCATAGATCTTTGGAGCCCATGATCTGTAGGTCCGCGAGGTCCCCCTACTAGCTCGTAAATGGATTAGCTTTAGAGTAGCGTGATAAGTTAATTTGAAACATTCAAATTAGAATTAAAGAAATTAGTAATTATATGAGATATAATTACACGTTTAATATTAAGAACTAAATGAAATTGGAGAATTAATATTTAAATATGATATTTGAAAGTGGATTTGTGTAAAATTAATTTAATATTTGATATTAAATTAATTAGAATTATTTAAATTGTGTAAATAATTATTTATTAATTTTATTAAAAAATTAGTTTATGAAATTAATTTGTAAAATTAATAAATTTTTATTTTTGAAATCAAATGTGATTTTAAAATCAAATTGGAAAAGTAAAAAAACACATAAATGGAATTATGAGATTTTCCATTACACATTCAAGTTGCTCACACAAAACCCATAAACTAAGGCTTCAATTACTCCAAGCATGAACTACATCTCATGCAACCATCTTCTTTGCATGATAGTCTGCAATATATTGAGAAGATTAGAGTGAAATTGAGGCAATGTAATTAATAAAATTTTGCTAAAAATTCGTGTTGAAGAAGGAGTTCTTCAAGTGGGTTGCTGTTGTGAGCTCTTACCAAAGTTCCCTTAATTCAAGCTTATTTTAAGTCCTACGACTCAATCTAGAGCTCCAAGAGAATAATGGGGAAGATCTTGAGGTGGTCTACAATAAGATTTGGAGAAGTTTGCAGTTGGAAATCGAGATTTCAAGAGTTCTACAAAGGTATGACTTGAAACCCATTTATTTCTGCAATAGCATGCTTTAGTTTCTGCCAAAATTAATGAATTACAGTACTTATTGATTCTTGTTGCTTTCACTGCATGCTGATACATTCTAACAGCTGATATCAGAGCAGTTGTATAAGCATTCAATTCGGTTTAATCTTGGTGCGGTGGGTGTTTTTCATGAGTTATATGAAACTGGTGTACTATATGGTTTTCTGAGATTTGGGATTTTATCTCTCTCTAATTTCTCGATTAAATTTGTAATTGGCTCTTGATTCATGAGCTTATATGTGTTCTTAAGAGTCCATAATTTATTTGGAGTCATTAAAGTTGAAATTAAGATGTAATTGAAGAAACAAGTGAAGAAGGCCAAGTTGCAGATTCCAGTTTTTCCAGCCTCTGCTCAAATATCGTCGTTGAGGTTTATATACTAGACGATCGTCTAGCTACGAACGCTTACGATGTGAAGAAAAGCTAGACGATTGTATAGCTACGGGCGTTGGGTGTTGACGTGTTGTACCTGCAGGAGCTAAACGACGTGTTGAGGCGCTATGAGATAACATTACACGATCGTGTAGCTTTGTGTGGGAGCTAAATGATGCGTTGAAGTGCTGTACGATCGCACTACACGATCGTTTAGCTTTGTGCAGCAACTAAACGATGCGTTGAAGTGCTATGCGATAACGCTACACGATCGTGTAGCTATGCATGCGCTAAATGATCAACAAGAGGCGCTATACGATGGCGTTGAGCGATCGTGTAACTCTACCTGACGCTAAACGATGGCACTGTACGATAGATGGAAGACACTACTGGATCGTGTAGCTCTGCTCGACACAAGACGATCGTGCTAGACGATAGACACCAGTGCTACATGATGAAGCCTTAGCGAGATTTTGAGCTTGGACCGAGAACAGCCGGTTCGACCGATTTTCTTAAGGTCTTGTCTGGTTCAGACTTTGCTGGTCCAGTTTGGACTTTTCCAGTTCGGTTTGGAGCGGTTCGAGTGGGTCGAAAGCGGCTTTGAAGCTATTTTGTAATAATTAGACTTTTGTTTGCTTGTTTGTGTCAAAACTAAAACCATATCAGTTTGTGTTTAATTATTTATGCATTTGATGTATGTTATAATTAAATAAATCTTGTATGTGCATACAATATGCCATGTAGATTTAAAATCCACCGTAGGAAGCATGTTACATGCATTGAAAGTATGTTATAAAATGTTATAATATATAATATGCATGTTAGGGTTTCTTGTATTTAATATAATTGTTATATTAAATATTGAATGCCTTTGATGTATGTTGTGGATGTTTAACACGTCTAAAATTTTGTAAATTGTTATAAAATCGGGTTAGACGTTTAAAATTCATAACAAAGAACAGTTGCATGTTCACATAGGTTAACCACTCGTTTTAATAGTTAAAATTATAAAACTCGGGTTATAAACTCAACCAGTATATAATCTTGTCTAAGGCTGGGGTTACTTAAGTTGACGGTCTACGAAACACCTCCTACCTGGGGATTATGGCCAAATTATTGAGCGTTGTTAACCGGTTTTATAAGCATACGTGAGCGGTGTGAGTTAATAAATCGGTTTATCACCTAGACATCGTAGGTTAAAATCCAATTATAAGCGTTATACTTGGATAAACCACATAAACTTAGGATAGTTTGTTTAGCCAAAATGAACCTAAGTATAAATACCCAATTAATAGAACACTTCAATAAGAGTTTAATAACTTCTATATGATAAAGTTATTAGAACACTTCAGTGGGAGATTAATAATTACGATACGTTATTTTTAGCTCTCACGTCCCTAAGAGTTCATAATCCAGATTTAAGCGGTATTTTGTGCCACCCTGGAAGTGACCTCCATTCGGAAAGTATTTTTTAGCATAAATCTAGATTTTGGTGAATAAGGGGAAGTAGTTCAAACATAAGTCTATATATGATATATAGATTTCAACTACCACGTCTCCACATAGTTCACATCATGAGATTCATATGATATTTCGTGTCATCCTGGAAGTGACCTCCATTCAGAAAGTGTTTGTATGAGTCAATAACAAGGTGAACGGAGGAAGTAGTTTATAGTAAGTGAGTGAAGGATATGTGTCAACATATCCTGTGGTCTCTTCCGTTAGTTTGGACTGTGAGATTCCTATGTTGCTCTTGCTGGTTTGCTTTAGGCGGCCCTTTGCTAGTCGTTTAACGACGGCTATCCCCTCGGAGGGTTGTAATATAGGATTCAGAACAACTCAAACTCCAGAAATGGATAGGATTTCTTAGTTCCATTCCCAACCTTGACTCTCCATTTTGGTAGCATAGTTGGGGCCGACCTCTGACGTTTGAAAATGGAGGGTTACACTTGTAGAATTATTAGAGTGTTAGTAATTTCTAATCGAAAACGGCAACAAAACGACTATAGGAATAAGAGTTATTCTGGAGATAATGTTTGGTCAAAATTGTTTGCTATAGTGAAGGAGTATCTGGCTGCCGCTCGGTAGCACGTATTCTGATTCACTATGGTATCGTTGCAAATAAATAATGGTTATAGGGTACATTATTACCATTTTTGCTAAAACTTGATTTTGGATTTAGTTACAATTTGCTAATTAGAATTTCTTTAAATTTTATCAGCATGTCGAATTCTTCTAGAATACTCTTTTTCGAATTAGATAACAGTAAAATCAAATCAACAAATAAATTACTAGCAGTTGATAACACCAAAAGAGTTTTAATAGAGGATTGTTCTTTATCTCCCAACTCATCTAAAATTTTGAATAATATAGATGAGAATGCAAAATTCAAACAACAAGATAAATATGATTTACTTGTTATCGAAGCATGTTTAGTGGAAAACTATAAAACCTGGATAATTGATTCAGATGCCGCTAATCATGTTTGTACTCTCTCACAGGAAACAAGTTCCTGGAGACAGTTGACAAAGGGCGAAACAATCTTTAAGGTAGGAACCGAGAAGGTTGTTTCAGCCAAAACAATGGGAGATATGAAGTTATTTATAGGAGATAAGTACATTTATTTAAAAAATGTGTATTACATTCATTCTATGAAAATGAATCTAATATCTATCTCTTGTTTGTTAGAACAAAGTTATAAAGTTTATTTCGAAAATGATGAAGTGTTCATCAATACTAAAAGTAAACAAATTTGTTCTGCAAAATTAGTAAATAACTTGTATATGTTAAAACTGACTGAGGTTAAAGCCGTACTGAACGTAGAGATGTTTAAATTGCTGAGACTCATAAGAAAAGGAAAATTTCTCCAAATGCCTATCTTTGGCACTTGAGACCGAGTCACATATATCTCAACAGGATTAAGAGACTGGTTAAGAACGGTCATCTAAATAAGTTAGAAGACAGCTTATTACCACCTTGTGAATCTTGTCTTGAAGGTAAAATGATAAAAAGATCTTTTTCTGGGAAAGGTCTTAGAGCCAAAGAACCCTTAGAATTGATACACTCAGATTTTTGTGGTCCTCTAAATGTTAGAGCTAAAGGAGGGTATGAATATTTCACCAGCTTTATAGATGATTATTCCAGGTATGGGCATATTTACTTAATGCACCAAAAGTTTGAAACTTTTGAAAAGTTCAAAGAGTATAAGGCTAAGGTTGAAAACCAATTAGGTAAAAAGATTAAAACACTTCGATTAGATCAAGGTGGTGAGTATATGGACTTGGAATTCTAGAACTATTTGATAGAACATGGAATCCAGTCTCAACTAATAGTCCCTGGAACACCTCAGCAAAACAGTGTGGCAGAAAGGAGAAACAGAACCTTGTTGGACATGATTCGTTCCATGATGAGTTATCCTCAGTTACCAAATTCTGTTTGGGGACATGCAGTTGGAACTGCAGTGTATATTTTGAACATGGTTCCTTCGAAAAGTGTTTCCAAAACTCCTTACGAGCTCTTGAGAGAACGTAAAGAAAATTTACATCACTTCAAAATTTTGGGTTTCCCAACACATGTGTTGGTGCAAAATCCTAAAAAGTTGGAACACTGTTAAAAAGTGTGCCTATTTGTAGGCTACCCGAAAGAAATGAAAGGTGGTTTCTTTTATGATCCTCAGGAAGACAAGGTATTTGTATCGACAAATGCAACCTTCCAGGAGGAAGACCATATGAAGAATCATCAACCTCGTAGTAAGCTAGTAATAGAAGAAATTTCCAGAGAAACGACAAATGTATCAACAAGAGTTGTTGATAGAGTAGGTCTATCAACAAGAGTTATTGATGAAACTGGTACTTCACATCCTTATCAAGAGTTGAGAATGCTTTGTCGTAGTGGGAAGGTTATGCAATAGCCTGACCGATACATGGGTTTGACTGAAACTCAAGTCATCATACCAAATGATGGCTTAAAGGATCCATTTTCTTTCAACCAAGCAATGAATGATATGGATAAGAACCAATGGATTCAAGCCATGGATCTTGAAATGGAATCTATGTATTTCAATTCTTTCTAGGATCTTGTAGATCAACCTGAAGGGGTAAAACCCATTAGTTGCAAATGGATCTATAAGAGAAAACGAGACCAAGCTGGTAAGGTACAGACCTACAAAGCAAGACTTGTGGCAAAAGGGTTTACCCAAAGAGAGGGGGTAGACTATGAAGAAACTTTCTCTTCAGTTGCCATGATAAAGTCAATTAGGATACTCTTGTCCACAGCCACATTTTATGATTATGAAATATGGCAAATAGATATCAAGACAGCTTTTCTGAATGGCTATCTTGAAGAGAGTATCTATATGTCTCAACTAGAAGGGTTTATTCAACAAGATCAAGAGCAAAAGGTTTGCAAACTTAATTGATCCATTTATAGGTTGAAACAAGCATCTAGATCCTGAAATATGAGATTTGAAACTGCAATCAAATCTTATGGCTTTGAACAAAATATTGACGAACCCTGTGTATATAAGAAAATCGTTAACAAAACTGTTGCTTTTCTGGTGTTGTATGTTGATGATATTCTACTCATAGGGAATGAAGTAGAATTTCTAGCTGATGTTAAGAGATGGCTGACTTCATAATTCCAAATGAAAGATTTGGGAAAAGCACAGTATGTTCTTAGGATCCAAATAGTTCGGAATCGCAAGAATAGAACATTGCCATTATCTCAAGCATCTTATATAGACAAGATGTTGTATAGGTATAAAATGCAAAATTCCAAGAAAGATTGTTACCTTTCAGACATGGAATTCACCTGTCTAAGGAACAAAGTCATAAAACATCTTAAGAGGTTGAGGTCATGAATCGAATTCCATATGCATTAGTAGTAGGGAGTTTAATATATGCAATCTTGTGTACTTGTCCAGATATATGCTATGTCGTTGGAATAGTTAGTAGATTTCAGTCCAGTCATGGATATGTACATTAGACTGCTGTTAAGAACATTCTCAAGTATCTTCGAAGAACGAGAGATTATATACTTGTATATGGTGCTAAGGATCTGATCCTTACTGGATACACTGATTCAGACTTCCAAACCAATATTGATTCTAGGAAATCAACTTCGGGGTCAGTATTCACTCTGAATGGAGGAGCAGTTGTGTGAAGAAGCATCAAGCAGAGTTGTATTGTTGACTCTACAATGGAAGTAGAGTATGTAGCTGCAAGTAAAGCAGCAAAAGAAGCAGTATGGCTCAGAAAGTTCCTGACTGATCTGGAAGTAGTTCCTAATATGCACCTGTCTGTTACTCTCTATTGTGACAACAATGGAGCAGTTGAAAATTCAAAGGAACCTCAAAGCCATAAAAGAGGAAAGCATATCGAGCGAAAGTACCATCTCATCACGGAGATTGTACACAGAGGAGACGTAATTGTCACGCAGATAACTTCATAAGACAATTTAGCCGATCCATTTATAAAGGCCCTCTCAGCTAAAGTGTTTGAGGTTCACCTAGTAGGACTACATCTACGAGTTTTTCATCACTAGAGCAAGTGGAAGAATTTATGGGTATTAAAATGCCCTAGTTTATTGTATTTGTACGTTTTTGTTCTCTCCGTGTAAACTCAACATTGTATATATTTGTATATATTGATCCACTGGAGTTTTAGTCCAACTGGGAGTATTGTTGGATTTTATGTCCTAAAACTCGCAGTTTGTAAAAAGATAAACATTTTCTATAGTCATTAAACTGATTATTGATTTTATAAATTGTATACATAAAAGTCTAAATCCAATAAACTAAGATCTATGACTATTAAAGTGTTTATTGATCCTTGTTGCTTCCGCTGGAAATCGAGATTTCAAGAGTTCTACAAATGTATGACTTGAAACCCATTTATTTCTACAATAGCATGCTTTAGTTATGCCAAAATTAATGAATTAAAGTGTTTATTGATCCTTGTTGCTTCCGCTGCATGTTGATACATTCTTACATTTGAGTCTTGAACTGTATGTAGAGAAATATAGGGATCAATGTTCAAGATACAGTCTAAAGGGTCTATAGCGTAGGGATAAGATTGGGTACCTTATCCTGGTAACACTATGGATACGACCCACTATGTATTTGATACAAATTCAATGATCCAACACGTTCATGTAGGAGACATGCGAGTGGGGCTATCCTGTGCAATGAGTTTGCACAAGACCGGACCGTGAAATAGTAACCATTAGATGTAACTCTGTTAATTAGTTAGGTTTCTATTCCTATAGGATGACCTGGACGACTTAGTCTGACTCCTGAGTATATTATGAACTCTGTTTCATGAGGGATTGTCCTTTTATTTGTATGGGTGAGAGTGGCCAGTTCACCGATTCAATATGCCTACCATTGGAGATAAGACCGAGCGAGTAGCTGGGAACATAATTATACAAGATGAATTTCATTCATTCTTGACTTCAGGGTAAGTAGATGAGTGTCCCCTTAAGTGGTGTCTTCGGGACTTGAACAAAGGGTTGTACCCTCTCATTGGCCTGAGAGAGGATTATGTTTAATGGTTGGACCATGAACAGGTTCTTCATTAGAGAAGCATTGGTATTTAAGGATGTAGAGATAACCCAAGGGCAAAACGGTAATTTGATGGAGCTGGTGTTACGAACACTTGTGAAGGACTAACTTGTTGTTATTGGTCTATATCTTGGACACATAAACATATATGTAGTGAGAAGAGTGCAGGTGTGGGTCTTTAGTGGAGTGTACCTGCAGTTAACAAATATTGATTAATTTGGTTAATGAGTTTAGTCAATTAATCTCACATCGTTGGAGCTTCTGATCTGCAAGTCCATTAGGTCCCCTTCCTACCTTGTAAAGGGTATTGAGGTAATTTGTCATTAAATTGAATTTGAAATGTTCAAATTCAGAATTGGTAATTTTTTTCTAATATATGTTGATACATTTTAATATAAAGTTTAATTTTAGATTTTATTATTAATTTTGGATATGATTCAAAATCAATAAATGAGAGAATGAAATATTTGAAAGGAGTTCAAATATTAACTTAATATGGATAAGATTAATACTGAAAACTATAGGTTAAAAATAATATGCATTGGATGCGCATTAAAACTATAGGTTAAATAAAAGAAATGTTTTTTAATATGATTCAAATGGGAAATTAAATTAAATATATGATATTTAATTGGATGATTAATTAATTGAAGAATTAATTAATTAATTTTGAATTTAATTAAATTTATTGAATCAAAACTATAGATTAAATTTAATATATATTAGATGCACATTAAAACTACAGGTAATATGGGAAAATCAATTAAATATGATTTAATTAAATTTAGAAGAATGTTGAAGCAACAAAAGATAATCCTAATTTTCAGTGAATTTAAAATCTCACGAACCCTAAAAAAGACATACGTACACATATCGAGAAGTTTAGGGGTAGTTAACCAATTTGACCAAACACATTTACTTCTTTTATAGTACCACATAACATTAATATATTAAACCTTATTTTCCTATATATCATATCACACCAAATTAAGGTCTTCTTTTTACATTTAAATCATAGGTAGAGAACAATGATTCAACCTCACAAATACTCCTAAAATTATAAATATATACAGATGAAATAATTAGATATATATTGTAACTTTTCAAAATAATTAGGAAAATATTGTAGTTTTGAAAATAATTAAGAAAATATTATAGTTTTGGTGATTTGAGAGTGTGAAAATATAATAGATTGAGTATCTATAATGGACCTTTTGGCTAAGGTTGGTTCTGGCTAGGCTGGAGTACTTAAGTCGATGGAATCGTCGTACACCTACCTGGGAACTTACCTGGAAAGGTGAATTAGATAGATTTGTTACATGCATGCAAATTTGATGAAAGTCTGTTAAAGTGTTTAATAAGACTTGAATCAAACTTGTTTAATCATAAAAAACAAGTGTTGTTTTTTAGCAAATTAAACAATCACTTAGTTAAAATCAGTAGCCAGATTTTCAAAGTTAATGAATCCCTAAGTACAACATTTAGTGGGAGGTAATTGGGGTATATGATACTTCACTTTACCTCTATACATTTCTCCCTAAAAAGTTCACACCGTGAGATCTATCCTTGGCCTCGAGGCACCCTGGGAGTGTCCCTCTAAAGGATGGAATTTAGATAGGTCAATACCAAGGTGAATGGAGAGAGTGTTCATAGTAAGTGGGAACGGCACGTGTGACAACATATCCCTCGGTCTCTCTCATTAGGTTGGATAAAGTTTTCGTGCATCGCCTCGAGGCACCCTAAGAGTATCCCCTTAAAGGATGGTTGTATTTGCATAACTCTTTATCTGTTCCCCAGAAATGGATAGCGTTGCTTTAGTCTCTTGCCTAATCTACTTTTTCCTTACGGTGGGCACATCAGGGCATGACTCTAGAGCCTAAAATGAGGGGTTACACTTACACGAAATTGTTAAGGTTGTTAACAAATTCTGGACCGAACAATGGTAACTGTTAGATTTAGTTACAAAGAGTTGTTTCTGTCTTATGGTTGAGATTGTCTCATTCTAGTGAAAGGGCACTTGATCATCCTACGGTGACTTTAGTCCTACCTCACTCAAGCATCATTACAAAATAGATGTCAATTAGGGTACAATATAACTATTTTGCTAAAACTTAATTGGTGTTAAAAGTGGTAATGCAAGTAGACCTATTAAGTCTATTTTTTTGTCAGCAACTTTATTATTGTGGCTACCGCTACTCTTGCTTTATTAGTCGCCGATAAACTGACTAGCGAGAACTACGCTAGTTGGAAGAATACAATTAACACGATCCTTATCATCGATGACTTAAGGTTTGTCCTCATGGAGGATTGTTCTCCTATTCCACCTTCCAACGCCACTCGAAATGTTCAAGAGACGTACAAGTGCTGGACATGGGTGAACGAGAAGGCCCGAGCGTTTATCTTGGCCAGCCTTAACAACGTTTTGGCCAAGAAGTATGAGCCCATGATCATTACAGGCGAGATCATGGAGACCTTGAGGGGAATGTCCGGACAACCGTTCGCGCAGTCCAGGAACGACGCTCTTAAGGTCATCTTCAACTCCAAAATGAAGAAGGGTACATTTGTTCATGAACATGTTCTGAACATGATGGTCGACTTTAATATGGCAGAGATGAACGGGTCGAGCATCGATGAGGCCAGTTAGGTTAGCATAATTTTGGAGTCCTTACCAGAAAGCTTCCTTCTCTTCGTAAGCATTACAACCTTACAACTCTAGTCAACGAGTTGCAAACATTCCAATCCTTGCTGAAAAGCAAGGAGAAGAAGGTTGGTGAGGCAAACATTGCTTCATCATCCAAAAAGTTTCATAAAGGTTCGACCTCTGGAACTAAGTCTGCACCTTCTTCTTCCAGCACTAGCAAGTGGAAGAAGAAGGGTTGTAAAAGGAAGGTGCCTGCTAACCCACAACCTGCCGCTTCACGAGGTAGGCAATCAGTGCGGGTTGATAAAGGAAAATATTTCCATTACAACCAGGATGGTTACTGGAAGTGGAACTATCCACGTTATTTGGCTAAGAAGAAGAAGGTCAAATAAGGTAAATATGATATACTGGTTGTGGAGACTTGTTTAGTGGAGAATGATGATTCTGCTTGGATTATTGACTCTGGGGCCACTAACCATGTTTGTTCTTCATTTCAAGGAATTAGTTCCTGACAACAACTTGATGTTGGTGAGATGACAATGTGAGTTGGAATCAGACACGTCGTTTCAACTGTGGCAGTGGGAGTTCACTAGTTGGATTTACAT
The DNA here is from genome assembly GCF_009727055.1 of Benincasa hispida. NCBI lineage: Eukaryota > Viridiplantae > Streptophyta > Magnoliopsida > Cucurbitales > Cucurbitaceae > Benincasa > Benincasa hispida. Next base: position 72,170,825 of record NC_052349.1, read on the forward strand.
AATAGGTTTATCATTTTGAATGATGTGTATGTAGTTCCCGAGTTAAAGAGGAACTTAATTTCTATAAAGTCTTTGCTTGAATATAATTATACACTTAATTTTTGTGTTAATAAAATTTTTATTAAGAAAAATCATGTTGATATGTGTTCGGCTCAACTGAAAAATAATTTGTATGTGCTAAGGCCGTTAGCAACAAATTTCCTTCATAACATAGAGATGTTTAAAACTATCGTAACTCAAAACAAACAACTTAAAGTTTCTCCTAAAGAAAATGCCCAACTTTAGCACCTACGTTTAATGCACATAATCTCAATAGGTTGAGAGGTTGATAAAGAATGGACTTTTAAACGAGTTAGAAGAAAATTCATTACCTGTGTGCGAGTCATGCCTTGAAGGTAAAATGTCTAAAAGACATTTTACTGGAAAAGGTTATAGGGCCAAATTGCCTTTAGAGTTACTGCATTCAGATCTTTGTGGTTCGATGAATGTGCGAGCCTGGTGAGGCTATGAATACTTCATCACTTTTACTGATGATTATTCGCGGTATGGGTATGTTTATTTAATGCAACATAATCCTGAATCCATTGAAAAGTTCAAAGAGTTCAAGGCTAAAGTTGAAAACGCATTAAGTAAAATGATTAAAACGCTTCGATCTGATCGAGGTGGAGAGTTTTTGGATTCAGAGTTCCAGAACTATATGATAGAACGTGGAATAGTTTCCCAACCCTCAGCACCTGGTACACCTCAGCAGAATGGTGTATCAGAGAGGAGAAAACGAACCCTGTTCAACATGGTTCGATCGATGATGAGTTATGCTTCCTTACCGGACTCGTTTTGAGGTTTTGCAGTAGAGACTGTAGCTTACATCCTGAACTGCGTTCCCTTCAAGAGTGTTGCCAGAACACCTTTGGAGTTGGGAACAGTCGTAAAGCTAGTTTACGTCACTTTCGTATTTGAGGTTGCCCAACACATGTGCTTGAGGCTAATCCTAAGAAACTGGAACCACGTTCGAGGCTGTGTCTATTTGTAGGCTACCTCAAAGTGACACGACAGGGTTATTTTTATGATCCTAAGGAAAACATACAAACACTACTTTTCTTGAGGATGATCATATAAGGGAGCACAGTACTAGAAGCAAAACCATGTTGAATGAGTTTTCCAAAGAAACTATTGAAACATCAACAAGAGTTTTTTACGAGCCTGCTACCTCAACAAGAGTTGTTGATTCAGTTCATCTAGTAGGTCAAATCCACCTCAAGTGTTGAAGGAATCTCGACGTAGTGGGAGGGGTTGCAAACCCACTTATTCACTATATGGGTTTAACTAAAATCTTGGCTATGGTAGCTGATAGCGAGATTGAGGATCCGTTGTTTTACAAGAAGGCAATGGAGGATGTTGACAAAGATGAATGGGTCAAAGCCATGGATCTCAAAATGGAGTCTATGTACTTCAACTCAGTTTGGGATCTTGTAAATTGACCTGATAGGGTTAAACCTATAGGTTGTAAATGGATGTACAAGAGGAAACGGGGTGCTGATAGGAAGGTGCAATCCTTCAAGGGTAGACTGGTGGCAAAGTGTTATACCCAGGTAGAGGGAGTCGACTATGAGGAGACTTTCTTGCCTGTTGCCATGCTGAAGTCTATCCACATCCTCCTATCCATTGCCTCATATTATGACTATGAGATATGGAAAATGGATGTCAAGACTATTTTTCTAAATGGAAATCTTGAGGAGACAAATTTATATGGTGCAAATCAAGGGATTCATAGCCCAAGGTCAAGAGCAAAAGGTTTGCAAGCTGAATTGGTCCATTTATGGACTGAAATAGGCATCTCGATCTTAGAACATAAGTTTGATACTGCGATCAAATCTTATGGCTTTGACCAAATCGTTGATGAGCCTTGTGTCTACAAGAAAATCATCAACAATTCAATAGTTTTACTAGTATTGTATGTAGACGATATCCTACTCATTGGGAATGACGTAGGCTTACTGACTTCAATTAAGAACTAGCCAGTGACCCAATTCCAAATAAAAGATTTGGGATTGGCTCAGTTTGTTCTTGGGATTTAGATCTTTCGGGATCGAAAGACAAAGTACTAGCACTGTCTCAGGCATTGTACATTGACAAGATATTGATCAAGTACTCGATGCAAAACTCCAAGAGGGGTCTATTGACTTTTTGGCATGGAGTTACATAGTTTAAGGAACAGTGTCCTAAGACATGTCTAGAGGTTGAGAAAATGAAACGGGTTCCCTATGCATCTGTCGTCGACAGTTTGATATATGCTATGTTATGTACTAGACCTATCATCTGCTACGCAGTGGGGATAGTCAGTAGATATCAATCTAATCCAGGATAGGGTCACTAGACAGCCGTCAAGAGCATCCTCAAATATCTTCGAAGAACGAGGGACTACATGCTTGTGTATGGTTCTCAGGATTTGATCCCCACAGTATACATGTGAAGGAACTCTTATACAAGAGTACCTCTGAGCGGAAATGGATTGTTTCAAATACATTGTTACAGAATTACCACATTTACGTTCTAAAAAAACAAATATGCATTATACAACAAACTACCGACATGCTTTTAGAACTAAATACAAGAGAAGAGATATTACCAATTAAAGAACCTTTCTTCACCGAAATCTCGATCTTGAACAGGGACTGATCCTTCCACTCTTGCTAGAACGTCCAAGCAATCGTTCACCAAATCATAGGTCGTCTACCCACGAACGACCTCCATACGAACACAGCAACAATGGGGATGACACCATCACTTAGAACCCTCGGTATTCTCGGTGTGAGAATCCAGGAGGTGTGGGCTCTGTTGGATTTGGTAGAGGGAAGGAGGAAAGGAAGATTGTATACAACGACCAAGCAAGTGGGAGAATATCGAGTCTATCGAATAGGCAATGCTTGATCATCTAGGAGAAGGTACACGATCATGTAGTAAATAGGCTGCGATCGTATACACAATCGTTTAGTAATCGCTTGAGCGCGCGATCATTTAGGAAAGAGCTAAACGACCGTTTAGCAAATCCTATGCGATCGTTTTGAAAGAAACGCACGTGTATACGATCGTGTAGAAACTTTAAGCTATCGTATAGTGTCTCAGTTTGCTATGCGATGAGCTGTATATTCTCTGTGAGCGAATTATATGATCTCTTGCAAAATGAAAATGATTTTCATTTTATTCTTCAGTTATGAAAACTGAATGAAATCTCCCACTATCACACGGTTATGGAGAAAACGCCGACACAATTATCCTATAATTGTCCAATTAAAAATAATAAATATAATCATATTGTATTATTAAGCTATGATTTAATATCACATATAAACCATAGTGTTTTCTATTCCACTAGATATAAATCATATTTATATCAATTTTCCCCTAAATTAATCAATCATATCAAATATAGTTAACCAGTTCAATCATATCATATATAATCAAACTCCCTCTTGTCAATTTGAATAATTCAAACTGACCTAAAAACTGATTCTCAACTTGAATCCATTGAGTTGCCAAGGGGACCTTATGGACCTATGGCTCGAAGCTCCAACGGTACGTGAATAGCTGACTAAACTCTTTAGGCACAAGACCCACCATCCGTTAACTGCTAGACATTCCACTAAAGACCGACAACTAAACTCTTCTTATCACAGATATATTTCTATTTCCGTCGGATATAACCAATCAATAGTACGATAACCCTTCACAGATGCTCGTAAATACAGTTGGGCCAATTTACCATTTTGCCCTTGTAGTTGCATCTAACTCCTTAAGTACCACTGATCCCTCTAATGAACAATACAACATAGTCCTACTATGTGTTGACACCACTCGGGCCATGAGAAGGTGTGTGGCGCCACATCGTTCAAGCCCCAGGATCAATCCTTAGAGGATTAATCTATCTCTTTACCCCTGCTTTGGGGAATGAGTCAATTTCATTTTGTGTAGCTGAGTTCCCAGCTCCCAAATTAGACAAATCCTCAAAGTGGTAGGTTCGAGTCGGCGACCTAGCCACTTACATCCATGCAAATCAAAGGACTGCCCACAAAGGCAGGAGTTCCCAACTCACTCAGGATTGAGGTCATGTTACCTATGGTCATCCTAGTGAAGTGAAGTCTCTATCATGAATGGCGTTATATAAGGAGACGTTAATAGTTTGTTGGGTCAGGTCTTATACAAACTCTTTGTATAGGATGCCCCTCGCTCGCATGTCTCGACATGAATGATCAGGATCAGTCCATCTGTAGCAAGTCACAACATTTGTAACTATTCTACAAAGGGGCCGCATCCGTAGTGTTACCAGGATAAGGTTTCCCTCATATATCCATATACTAGAGACCATTTTGGTTATCACTTAAGACATAATCCACTTGTATGTCTCTTACATACATGCTTAAGTTACAAATGACAACCAGGGATTTTAGTTTATTGGTTTGTTTGGTATAGAAAATAAAACATCCAATGTTCATAGATAATAAGTGAAGAAAAATCATATTATTATACATCACAAAGCGTTTGTTCAAAACTGTGTTTACAAACTACAAGACACGAAAATTTAAGGCATCATCCCCAACAATCTCCCACTTGTTCTAAGGCGAGTGGGGTGTACATACATTTAGTACAAAACAATCTAGGGCACTAAAGCTCATACAAAAAATATCTCCCACTTGCCCTGTCTAGCCGCGGGCGGTCCTGTAGATCGTTGTTCTGAAGGTGACCCTCAAACATTATAGCCGTGAGAGCCTTCGTAAATGGGTCAGCAACGTTGTGCTCCAATGTGATCTTTGTGACTATCATGTCCCTTCGATGCACAATCTCTCAGATGAGGTGATACTTCCGCTCTATGTGTTTACCACACTTCTGACTTCTAGGCTCCTTGGAGTTTGCCACAACACCACTATTGTCATAATAGAGGGTGATGGACCTAAACATGTCTGGAACAACTTCCAGGTCTGTCAAGAACTTCCTGAGCCAAACGACCTTCTTAACAGCTTCGCAAGTACTCGACCTCCATCGTGGAGTCGGCGATGCACCCCTGCTTAGTGCTTCGCCACACTACTCTTCCTCCGTTAAGAGTAAAAACTGACCCTGAAATGGACTTCCAAGAGTCCTTATCAGTCTGAAAGTCAGAATCCGTGTATCCAGTAAGGATCAAATCCCTTGTTCCATACACGAGCATGTAGTCCCTCGTTCTCCGGAGATACTTGAGAACATTCTTAACTGCGATCTAGTGACCCTGACCTGGGTAGACTGATACCTACTGACTATTCCCATAACATAGCAGATGTCTGGCCTAGTACAGAGCATTGTGTACATCAAACTGCCAATGACAGACGCATATGGGCCCCGTCTCATCTCCTCAACCTCTTGAAGCGTCTTAGGAAACATTTTCTTAGACAAAGTAACTCCATGCCTAAACGCTAGTAGGCCCCTTTTGGAGTGCATCGAGTACTTGAGCAACATCTTGTCAATGTATGATGCCTGAGACAGTGCTAGCACTTTGTTCTTACGATCCCGAAAGATCTGTATACCCAGAACAAACTGAGCCTCTCCCAAATCTTTCATTTGGAATTGGGTAGCTAGCCAGTTCTTAACTACAGTCAGTAGTTCTACATCATTCCCAATGAGTAGGATATTGTCTACATACAACACTAGGAAAACTACCAAACCGTTGATGAACTTCTTGTAGACACAAGGCTCGTCAACATTTTGATCAAAGTCATACAATTTGATCATAGTATCAAACTGAATATTCCAAGATCGAGATGCCTGTTTCAGCCCATAAATGGACTGATTCAGTTTGCAAACTTTTTGCTCTTGACCTTGGGCAATGAATCCCTCAGGCTACACCATATAAATGGTCTTCTCAAGATTGTCATTCAAAAAGGCCGTCTTGACGTCCATTTACCAAACCTCATAATCATAATAAGCGGTAATAGACAAGAGGATACAGATCGACTTCAACATTGTAATGGTGAGAAAGTCTTCTCATAGTCGACTACCTCCACCTGGGTATAATGCTTTGCCACAAATCGAGCCTTGAAGGTTTACACCTTCCCACAACACCCCGTTTCCTCTTGTAGATCCACTTGCAACCTATAGGACTTACCCCATCGGGCTAATCTATAAGATCCTATATTGAGTTGAAGTACATTGACTCCATCTCGAGATCCATGGCTTTGACTCATTCATCCCGGTCAACATCCTTCATTGCCTTCTGATAAGACAACGAATCCTCAATGCACCATCGGCTACCATAGCCAGGATTTTCGGGAAACACAGATAACAAACGGGTGGGTTTGCAACCCTCCTATTACGTCGAGGTTCCCTCAACTCTTAAGGTGGAACCGACCTACAAGATGAACTACCATCATCAACTCTTGTTGATGAAGTAGGCCCTTCAACAACTCTTGTTGAAGTTTCAGTAGTTTCGTTGGAAAGCTCACGTAACATGACCTTATTATGTGGACTGTGCTCCCTAATATGATTCTCTTCCAGGAAGGTAGCGTTCGTGGAAACAAATACTCTGTTTTTTGACGGATCATAAAAGTAACCCCCTCGTGTACCTTAGGGTAGCCTACAAAGAGGCACAACCTCGACCGTGGTCCCAATTTCTTTGGATTAGTCTCAAGCACATGTGCTGGGCAACCCTATATGCGAAAGTGATGTAAACTAGCTTTATGTCTATTCCAAAACTCTAGAGGTGTTCTCGCAACACTCTTAGAAGGAACACAGTTGAGTATATATACTGCAGTCTCCAATCCCAAAACGAGTACGGTAAGGAAGCGTAACTCATCATCGAATGAACCATGTCCAACAAGATTCTGTTTCTTCTTTCCGCTACACTATTCTGCTGAGGTGTACCCGATTCTGAGAGTTGGGAAATGATTCCATATTCTATCAAATAGTCCTGGAACCTCGAATCCAAAAACTCTCCACCTCGATCCAATCGAAGTGTCTTAATAAGTCTATCCAATGCATTTTCAACTTCAACCTTGAACTTTCTGAACTTTTCAAAGGATTCAGACTTCTGTTGCATCAAATAAACATACTCATACCTAGAGTAATCATTAGTAAAACTGATAAAATACTCATAGCCTCCCTAGGCTCGCACATTCATAGGGCCACAGAGGTCAGAATGCATTAACTCTAGAGGCTCTTTGGCTCGATAACCTTTTCCAATAAAAGGTATTTTAGTCATATTACCCTCAAGGCAAGATTCGCACATCGGTAAAGAATTTTCCTCTAACTCACTTAGAAGTCCATTATTCACTAACCTCTTTATCCTATTGAGATTGATGTGCTCTAATCAAAGGTGCCAAAGTTGGGCATTTTCTTTTGGAGAAACACATTGACGCTCCTCATTTGCCCAGTCCAACGCTTGTACGCCTCCCGAACATCACGAGCGGCGTTAGGTGCTGGAATAGGAGGACGCTCCTTCATAAGGGCGAACATAAGATCCTCGATGGTTAGTATAATCGTGATCATATGTTTGCAACTAGCGTAATTGTCGCCAGTTAACTTATCGGCGCTAAGCAAAGCGATTATGGTTGTAGCCATTTAAAAACGTTGCTGAAAAACGAACAAACTTTTATAAGTCTTTTGTTAAACCATATTTTAACACCAGATAATTTTAGCAAAATAGTTACTAAGTACCCTAAGTGAAAAGACTTCTATTTCGCAATGATGCCCCAGCGAGGCAGGAAAAACGTCACCGGTGGGGTGATCAGATGCCCTTTCATTAGGATGAAACATTCTCAACCATTAGGCAGAACCAACTCTTGGAACTGAACCTAACAACCACCATTTGTTTGGTCTAAAGTTGTTAACCGTTAACAATTTTGCATAAGTGTGACCCCTCGTTTTTGGCCCTAGAGTGCCACCCTGATGCGTCCACCGTAAGGAAAAAGCAGATGAGGACAAGAGACTAAGTAACCTTATCCTATACAGGAGATCAAATAAATAAACGTGCAAAACTATCATCCTATAGGGGGACACTCCCAAGGTGCCTTGAGGCGATGCACAAAAACTTTATTCAACCTAGCGAGAGAGACCGTGGGATATGCTATCGCACTTCCCACTCCCACTTACTATGAACATTCTCTCCATCCACCTTGATATTGACCTACCCAAACACTATCCATTAGGGGGACACTTCTAAGATGCCACGAGGCCGAGGATAGATCTCACGGTGTGGACAATAAAGAGAGAAATTTGAGAGGTTTAAATGAAGCATCAGATGTCCCAAGTACCTCCCACTGAATGTTCTACCTAGGGGTTCATTAACTTAGACAATCCGACTAATGATTTTAATCTAACTTAGACAATCCGTCTTTGAAATTAAACAAGTTCAAGTAGTCACATTAAACTCTTCAATGGACTGTCCTTAAGCTTGCATGCATGCATTAAATCTATCTAATTCACCTTTCCAGGTAGGTTTCTAGGTAGGGGTGTTCCGTTTTCGTCACCTTAAATACCCTAGCCTAGACAAAACACGCCTTACACAAAAGGTCCCTTATAGACAGATTTGCTACACCTTAACCTTTTATTAGACAATTTAATCGTATTAAACTGATTAAAAGATTAAAGACTAAGGTTGCTAATCATATTAGAACCGTGATTTTAGGTCTATCTCCACCAAGTTTTAAAACACTTTTAAAACCATGATTTGAACCTAAGTTAGCATGCATGTCTTTCTTATAGATTTTAGTTCTAATTTCCTTATAACCATCATAAAAGAAACAACTAAAACCATACATTGCCACACAATTAGGTATTTATAACTCTTATAAATTTAACCTATGTGTCACGCTTCATGCAATGTTCGTTCATTACTATACATAACTTTTATATATGCGTAATAACCAAGCAAACATGCTTTCCATTCACCCTTATACTATAACAATTATAATATAAAGACGATGCATGTCAATGCTTTTTATGCATGTATAAATATAAATCTTATATTATATGATGCATGAGCATGCTCTTACGTAATTTAAATCATGCTTCTCAAAATCATAACACTTATAATAAAGAGATGATGCATGACCAATGCATAACCTAAGGTGAGATATTTCTATATGGCATACCATATGACATATAATTAAAACATACATCCTATGTACATTCACAAAGAATTAATGGACTGGGATGAACCGCCTCTAAAATCGAAAGTAAAAACTCTATCTATTACATTTTTCCATCGAGCAAACCGGTTCACAGACGAACTAGGTCTTGAATCGCCGTTTAGTAAACGCAACCAGGTATACGATTGTTTAGCGCACAAGACAAAGACATTAGGCGCTAAACGATCGTTTAGACGACAACAAAGTTGCGAAGCCCGATTGTCTAGACGATCACTTAACAATCACTTACGTAAATGATTTACTCCGTGATCGTATAGTCAGAAACTAAGCGATGAAGCTTGCTGAGCTACACGATCGTCTAGTCCGTGTGCGTCAACCGGCTCCCGAGTATCCGATACTCTACGATCATCTACTCCATCGTTTACACAACCCAACCAACGCTTGGTCGTCTTCATCCTCGAAGAACAACAACCCTTGCTACGAAGCTTCTTCATGAACGACTCAAACAACTTTGAAAATACAGACTCGATAGTAGTTAATATGCCTAAAACGCAGGGGCCCTTACAATTAACTTCGAAATGTAAAAGAATTTAAACAATCCAGAGGCTTCATCCCAAAAACTTCATTAATCCAACATCTACAAACTATTTAACGCTTAAACAGAGAGTAGACATGCTTTTACCCACTGAGAAAGTAAATACAATTCTTTGCATCAATGAATTTGAATATCAGAACTTGGCTATGATACCAATTGAAGGAACTCTTATACAAGAGTACCTCTTAGTAGAAGTAGATCGTTCCAAATACATTGTGACAGAATTATCACATTTACATTCTAATAGAACAAATATGCATTATACAACAAATTATAGGCATACTTTTAGAACTAAATACAAGAGAAGAGATACGTATCAATTGAAGAACCTTTCTTCACCGAAATGTCGCTCTCGAACAGGGGCTGCTTCTCTCACTAAACAATCAGGGGTGCATCGCTTCAAGATTCTCAGAAAACGTCGTGTGTTCAGGGGGGACTCCTGATTTTCAGACTGATAAGGATTCTCAGAAATCCACTTCAGGATTAGTGTTCACTCTTAACTGAGAGGCTATAGTTTGGTGAAGCACCAAGCAGGGGTGCATCGCTGACTCCACCATGGAGGCCAAGTATGTAGCAGCTTGTGAAGCTGTTAAGAAGGCCTTTGGCTCAGGAAATTCCTGACCGATCTGAAAGTTGTTCCAGACATGTCTAGACCCATCATCCTTTATTGTGATAATAGTGGTGCTGTGGCGAATTCCTGTGAGCCTCGGAGTCATAAGCGCGACAAGCACATTGAGTGGAAATACCATCTCATCCGAGAGATTGTGCATCGAGGGGACGTTATTGTCACAAAGATAGCTTCGTAGCACAATGGTGCTGATCCGTTTACGAAGACCCTCACAGCTACAGTGTTTGAGGGTCACTTGCAGAGTATGGGTCTATGGGACAGACCATGACTGTGATGGAATACGAGACATACGCAGTGGAATTGAGACTAAATTACACTCTAATTGCTTCTAAATTAAAGGATAATAGCATGCAATTGAAGGAAAAACAGTGAATTAAAAGTGTAGATATGCTACCTTTGAAGCTCCTGAAAGCCGCTTCTCCTCGTTGAATCACGACCCGAACTCTTTTGGACCACCACTAGAGTTGACCTACTATCCTCTAAACTCAAAACCGAGTTGTGAGACCTGGTGGATGAAGAGAACCGAGAGAGAGAAAAGAGATGAAAATAAGGAATGGAATTTTGAGTAGGTTTTTGTGTTTCCTTTTTTCTTCACAAAGTTGTAATTTTCCAGCCCAAATATCAGAAAACTAATTTTCAAAATGGCAAAGGTCTTTTAACTAAATTGAAAAGCCCAATTTATAGAAAAAAGGCATGCAACAATTGCATGAAAAAACTTCACAAACCAACACCTAGAATCCACTCACTTAGTGGGCTTAATGTCTCCACTATAAGCCAACACCTAGCCCACTATTTTGTTAATGGAATTATCCAACAAAAGTTTGGATTTTCCCACTAACTATAGTCAAAGGGCAAAATAGTCATTTGGTCAAAGTCAAACTTTGACCAAAAAATCAACATTTTGACTTTTTATGATTTTTTTCGTGTTGCCTAATTTTGACCTCCTGAGCATGAATCCGCATTCATTTTCTCGAAATTCAAATCACATTTGAATATAAGGTCGGTCAAAGTTTTGACTTTTCAAAGTAAAAAGTCAACTCTTTGACTTTTTACAACTTTGACCATTTCCATCATTTTTGTGCTTCCGAATATAAACGTATTCATATTCTTGATATTTAAATCACATTTAAACATTAAAGCTATATCTCTAAGCTAAAAAAAAACCCGACCACTATATCACATATACTTGTCGGTTTCTCTCTCTCTACCTAATTCGAACAATTCAAATTATTCTATCATACTGTTCTAAGTTTATTCCATATGAGCTTGTAGGGGAACCTAATGGACCTATAGATCATAGGCTCCAACGATCCAAGATTAGCTAGCTAAACTCTTTAGACGAAGCTAATCAACATTCGTTAACTAACGGATCATTCCACTAAAGTCTCGTAGTTGCACTCCCCTCATATAGTTATATTTGTGTCCATTTGATATAACCATGATGAGTAAGTTAATCCTTCACATGTTGTTCGTAATCTTGGCTGGGTCATAAAAACTGTTTTACCTCTAAGATTACATCTTGTTCCTTAAGTTCCACTGATCCTCTAATGAATAATTGGTTTAAGGTCCAACCTATAAACTGAATCCCTCTCGGGCCAAGGAGAGGGTGGGGCTCCTTGTTCAAGACCTGGATTCAGTACTAAAGGGAACAACCTATCTACTGTCCCTATAATGGGTAGGAGTGAATTCTGTTTTGCACCCTATGTTCCCAACTATCCACCCGATCTTACCCCTGAAATGGGAGGCTTATTAGGCCAGCGATATTGAGCTGCCCTCACCTATGCAGATCTAACGACAATTCTGAGTGAACAGGAGTTCATAGTTAGCTCAGGATTAAGATTAAGTTATCTAGGTCATCAATTAACGAAATAGTCAGTTTTATACATAAAACGGTATTTAGAACGTAAAAAGTGACTATTTCATGGTCCAGTCTTATGTAAACTATTTACATAGGATACCCTTACTCACATATATCTATATGAACGATTCAGGATCACATCGTTTGTACTATCTACAAAGTGGGCCGCATCCATAGTTTCCCCAGAATAAGGCGCCCAACCTTATTCATATACTATAGACCATTTTGGCTATATATTTGAACTTGATCCACATTTATGTCACTACATAAAGTTCAAATTACATTAAATAGCCTCGGAACCTTAGTTTATTGGATTCAAGATTACAATTTCAATAACAACTTTATCGAAAAACAAAATAGAATATATTTATTAATTTACAAACTACGAGTTTTAGGACATAAAATCCAACAAACTCCCACTTGGACTAAAACTCCTAGTGGAGTATCACAATGTTGAATTTAAGTGAGAAACATATGAGTACAATAAACATATGAATACAATAAACTAGGGCATATACCAAAAAATTCTCCCACTTGTCCTAGTTTACAAACTTCGTAGACCTAGACTCTGTAGGTGACCTTCAAACACTTTAGCCGTGAGGGCCTTTGTAAAAGGATCAACAATGTTTTACTCAGAAGATATCTGGGTCACTACAACGTCTCCACGATGTTTCTTTATTTGATCTCCTATATAGGATAAGGTTACTTAGTCTTTTGTCCTAATCTTCTTCTTCCCTACGGTGGGCGCATTAGGGCGGGACTCTGGGGCCGAAAACGAGGGATTACACTTATGCGGAATTGTTAAGGGTTAACAGTTCTGGATCGAATAAATGGTGAATGTTAGGTTCAGTTCCAAGAGTTGGTTCTGTCTAATGGTTGAGAATGTCTTATCCTAGTGAAGGGGCACTTGATCACCCCACCGGTGACTTTTGTACTGTCTGGACATCATTGCAAAATAGATGTCTTTTCATTTAGGGTACATAGGAACTATTTTGCTAAAACTAAAATTGGTGTTAAAATGTGGTTTAGCAAAAGACTTATAAAAGTTTGTTCGTTTTTCAGCAATGCTTTTAAATTGGCTACAGCCACAATTTCTTTGCTAAGCGCTGAAAAATTAATTGGCGAAAAATACGCTAGTTGGAAACATATGCTCACAATAATACTAATCATCGAGGATCTTATGTTCGTCTTTATAGAGGAGCGTCCTCCTATTCCAGCTCTAAAATTCGCTCGAAATGTTCGGGAGGCATACGAGCGATGGACACGGGCGAACGAGAAACCCCACACTTATATTTTGGCTAGTCTTAGTGACGTGTTGGCTAAGAAGCATGAGCCCATGGTCTCAGCGCGTGAGATCATGGAGTCCCTGCGGGGGATGTTAGGACAACCATCTGGACAGTTCAAGCATGAGGCTCTGAAATACATCTTCAACTCCAAAATAGAGGACGGCATCTCTGTTCATGAACACGTGCTTAACATGATGGTCCACTTCAATGTCGTAGAGATGAATGGGTCTAGAAACGATGAGGGTAGTTAACGGATGGTAGACCTCGTGGCTAAAGAGTTTAGTCAGCTATTCACATACCGTTGAAGCTTTGAGCCACAAGTCCATAAGGTCCCCTTGGTAACTCAATGTATTCAAGTTGAGAATCAGCTTTTGGTTCAATTTTAAATGTTCAAATTGACAAGAGGGAGTTCGATTATATATGATATGATTGAACTGGTTAATTATATATGATATGATCGACTTTATGTATGAGATACATTAATTGGAGAAAAATGGATATAAATATGATTTATATCTAGTGGAGGAGAAAATACTATGGTTTATATGTGATATTAAACTATAGGTTAATGAATATAGTATGATTATATTTATTATTTTAATTTGACAATTATAGGATAATTGTGTCCGCCGTTTTCTTCGTAACTGTGTGTTAGTGAGAGGTTTCAATCAAGTCTCATAACTAAAGAATAAAACGAAAATCGTTTTCATTTTGCAAAAGTTCAAGTAATTCGCTCACGCATAGTGTATACTATCCATCGCTTAGCTAACTGAGAGACTATACGATAGCTTAAAGTTGCTTCACGATCGTATACACGTGCGCCGCTTTCCTAAACGATCGCCTACATTTTACTAAAGGATCGTCTAGTGCCAAGCATTTACTAAACAATCGTATAGACGATCACAACCTATTTACTACACGATCGTGTACTTTCTTCTAAACGATCAAGCACATTCTATACGATAGACCCTGCCCTTCTCCCACTTGCTTGGTCGTTATATAGGATCTTCATATCCTCCTTCCCTCTACTAAATTCCAACAGAGCCCACTCTTTGGATTCTCACACTGAGAATACCGAGGGTTCCAAGTGGTGGTGTCATCCCCATCGTTCTTCTGTTTCTGTGGAGGTCGTTCTGAGTAGACGATCGGTGGTGTTGGTGAATGATTGCTTAGACGTTTCGGCAAGAACGAGAGAAGTCTCTGTTTGAGAGAATGAGTCTTGCTGAAGGAGAGTTGATGGCAGGAAATTAGAAGTCAACTTATTGAACAACTAAAATCCCATGGATGTGGTATGCGATGCATGTTCCTAAGATATGCGTTGATAGTAATGCATCGATGGTAATGCGTTGGACTGATAATGCGTTAATGAATGTATGCGATGACCATGCGTCCTGCCACAAGTTTTCTTATGCTCATGCCAAGTATAACGCAAACGCAAGTTTCTCAGGTTATCTGAGGTCGAACACAGGGACTTGTAGCTATATGATTGCGATGATGTACATGAGGCAGTTTAAATAAAAGAATGGAGGGGATGTTGCTAAGTTAATCCTACTCCTACTCCTATCTAACAAACAACGCAATGAGAATAGGCATGAAAGGTAGAGATGCGACAAACCTTGACCTGAAATAAATGTGTGGGAAAATAGATAAAATGCGAAGATGATTTCATTGCAATCCTTAAAAGTGACTGCAAGGGCAACCTTAGTCAACGTAAGCCAATGCGATCATGCTACACTCATGCACAACAAATCATTTTCCAATGGAAATGCGGTGCTCCTAAACCTAGGATGCATGTGTTGAATGCAAAAGTGTCCATAGAGCTTATTCCTAAGTCTCTACTCTTTTCCTATGCGATGATGCAAAATGCACACAATGCTGCAGTGACCGCACTCAATCGTATCCTATCTCTAGGATGCATGCGATGGGTTAATAGAAAACAGTGCTTATTCCTAAGCTCTTATCTCTGGTATTATGTGTTCTAATCTGACTCTCCCGAGCCTAGATTCTGACCTGACCTTCCCAAGCCTACATTCTTTCCTTAGACTACCCTTCCGAGTATCCCTAATGGATGAATGAAGCATATATACTACAAGACAATCACATGAACTTTGCTGACCTAAGATTGTTACTATCCCTAGTGAACAATACATACCTTGCTTAATGCGACCAACCACTTACCCTCTCGGGCAGCTGATTATTGCTGAGTTTACTCATAGACAAGTAATGCGTTAGCCTATAGACAGGTGTTACAGCAGCTTCACACTAAGCAAATAAGATTACTCACACACTCATGCAACACACATCTTTCGGTGGGTTGCTACATGCTTCATATTCCTAATCTGCATGACTAAGTATGCAATACCCAAGAACTCCCACTAAGCGTTGCAATGAAAGTAAAGATGCTAAGCAAAGAAGATGGAGATGGAGTCGAAGGAACAAAGAAATGCATTGAAAAAAAGATTATATTAATTTCTTAATTCCAAAATGTCATACAATACAATATAAGAAAGAAAGGAAAAAGGAAATGACCAGCTGGGAGCAAAGACTTGCTCCATGTGCGTCAAGGCTGTCGATGGTGCCGTGGATGGGCAGAGGAGCTGACTCTCTCGAGATCTAGCTCTGGTCGAAGGCTCCAGTCGTCACTCAGAATGGAGGAAGGAGATGAAGAACTCTCAGCCATCTTCTCACGCATTTGTCTGGGTCGCAAGGATCCACCCTAGGTGAACCTCAGGCAAAAACCTTGGATTCAACCTTAGGTGAAAACCCTAGATGATTTTGAATTTCTGCTCACCGGCTTCTATTTATAGAGCTTGGGTCTCCGACAACATTAATTGGACTGCTCTGAGTCTGACGTTCGGCGCGTTTGTCCTTTCTGAACCTCTGCCACCAACGGCATGGTAGGTGAAATATCAGCATCAGCTTTGGATTTTCTTGAGGTAGATGCGTTGATGCATTCATTCCACCTACCTTGCATTGATCCCATTAGTTTGCATGCGGTCGTCTATGCGGTAGTTCGACTTGCACGTTTGCATCCATTTCCTGCATTGGCTACAAAAATAGAACATTGAATGCATAATTAATGAAAAATAATGGGTTAGCTGAGATTCGACATGCTGATCGACGCAAGGTCATTTTTTCGTGAATTCCTATCATGATCGCCACATATTCTGCCTAACAACCTTTATAATTCTAAGTAAAAGGTTTAAGATGACATGCATTTCTGCATGTCATCGAGAGTCTTCAACTGGTATGTATTCATTCTCTTATTCTTTGTTCTAAGCATGTTGGTAATTTGTAGTATAATACATATCTTGTCTGTTAGAATGTAAATGTGGTAATTCTATCACAATGTATTTGGAACGATCCGCTTCCACTTAGAGGTACTCTTGTATAAGAGTTCCTTCACTAACAAGAACAGTTATGCATCATCGAGTAAATTACAGCATGCTTTCTTCTTAAAACCAACTAGAATCAAGTGACATACCTTTGAAGAACTCTTCTTCATGTATTCCCTTGATCAACACTAGTCTAATATCCAAGCACACTTGATCATGAGCACGAACGCAACGAACAACCTGTGCAACTCACGAACTATCAGATCCTCGACCCTTGAACAGAAACACTTGACACTACCACTCGGTTGCATTAGTATTCTTAGTGTGAGAATCCAGGAGGTGTGGGCTCTACGTGGATTTGGTAGAGGGAAGGAGGAACTCAATGATCGAGTAAACGATCAAGTAAGTGAGAGAATGTCTAAGTCCATCGTATAGACTGGTACTCTATCTAGTAAACGAGAAGCTGTCGTCTAGTAAACTCAATGCCTCGTCATTCATATAGCTTTTTTTTTTTCACTCGATCGTTATATGATGTGATAATGAAAAAAAATGAGACCTTTTCACTTTTATTCATCAGTTATTAAAACCTGATAGTAACTTCCCACTCAAACACGGTTAAAGGAGAAAATAATAACCAACCAAACAATTATCTTATAGAGAATACAGAATGACAATGGAAAATAAGGATAGAGAGTCTGGTAGCAATATCTTGCTTTCCAAGGCTTTTACATTGAGTTTTCTCTATTCTGCCTAAAAGATGTTCTTGCTTCCACAAGAGCCGACTCTCTCTCTATTCTCAACGCTCCCTGGCACTCTTCTGAGTTAACCAAGACGATCTTTCGACGTCTTCTCTCTTCACTCACCTCCGCCTTCTAAGTATAAGAAAACTACGAATAAAGGCTAACTATATTCTGTATGGTGAACTCTCTATATAGCTCAGCTGGAATAGAACCGAACTCCTTTACTAAAGGTGGCCTTCGGTATTTATAGAGCTTCAGGGTGAAGAGCTTTTCTCTTAAATGATTGCACTGATGGGATGTCATTAATTCTCTGTCTGATGCACTGATTAATTGTCACCGAAAAGTTGAGTGTACTTGCTACAATGTGTTGTTAACGGCTTGTCAACTTAATTCGGAATTGTCCGTCATCAACTTTCTGTCCCATCGTGATTTATTAAGCTTCCACCTTGATGCGCCGTCTCTATGCGGCCACCTTCTTGAGCAGATTTTCGCGAACGCATACGATCGCATAGCCTTGTGGTCGCAATCTTTTAATACGCTCGGACGATGAATTCCTTGGATCGCAACTCTGTCTTGCGCCAACACATTTTTCTGCACAAAATAACTTAATGCTTTTGGACACGAATTTATATATTTTTATCGTCACAATCCTACATTGTTTTATATCTTTGCGTTGTAATAACGTGCATTTCCGCCCGTTATCACACCCCCAAATTTAAAACAATGCTTGTCCTCAAGCATAAGCTAAAGATTTTCTCTAGAAAGTCGACCATCTTCTTCTTTCCTAGATTTCTTAAGGTTGCCTTATTCAAATCCTATGTACCAAAATCTCCTTAATTCTTATCCAGGTCTCTTCTTAAAATATTTCTAAAATTTAGGGACCGCAAGTTNCTTGAGGTAGATGCGTTGATGCATTCATTCCACCTACCTTGCATTGATCCCATTAGTTTGCATTGTTGCACAACCGCAATCATTCAATGAGCGCATTCGCTTAATGCCGCAACTCTACACGATGACCGCAATCGCCTGACGAGCGCAATTCCTATGCGATGAATGCATGTGGCTGATCACCACAACACCCATGCGTTGATCGATGCATTTGCCTTCGCGATGGAGTGATTCTCCGCATGCGGTCGTCTATGCGGTAGTTCGACTTGCACGTTTGCATCCATTTCCTGCATTGGCTACAAAAATAGAACATTGAATGCATAATTAATGAAAAATAATGGGTTAGCTGAGATTCGACATGCTGATCGACGCAAGGTCATTTTTTCGTGAATTCCTATCATGATCGCCACATATTCTGCCTAACAACCTTTATAATTCTAAGTAAAAGGTTTAAGATGACATGCATTTCTGCATGTCATCGAGAGTCTTCAACTGGTATGTATTCATTCTCTTATTCTTTGTTCTAAGCATGTTGGTAATTTGTAGTATAATACATATCTTGTCTGTTAGAATGTAAATGTGGTAATTCTATCACAATGTATTTGGAACGATCCGCTTCCACTTAGAGGTACTCTTGTATAAGAGTTCCTTCACTAACAAGAACAGTTATGCATCATCGAGTAAATTACAGCATGCTTTCTTCTTAAAACCAACTAGAATCAAGTGACATACCTTTGAAGAACTCTTCTTCATGTATTCCCTTGATCAACACTAGTCTAATATCCAAGCACACTTGATCATGAGCACGAACGCAACGAACAACCTGTGCAACTCACGAACTATCAGATCCTCGACCCTTGAACAGAAACACTTGACACTACCACTCGGTTGCATTAGTATTCTTAGTGTGAGAATCCAGGAGGTGTGGGCTCTACGTGGATTTGGTAGAGGGAAGGAGGAACTCAATGATCGAGTAAACGATCAAGTAAGTGAGAGAATGTCTAAGTCCATCGTATAGACTGGTACTCTATCTAGTAAACGAGAAGCTGTCGTCTAGTAAACTCAATGCCTCGTCATTCATATAGCTTTTTTTTTTTCACTCGATCGTTATATGATGTGATAATGAAAAAAAATGAGACCTTTTCACTTTTATTCATCAGTTATTAAAACCTGATAGTAACTTCCCACTCAAACACGGTTAAAGGAGAAAATAATAACCAACCAAACAATTATCTTATAGAGAATACAGAATGACAATGGAAAATAAGGATAGAGAGTCTGGTAGCAATATCTTGCTTTCCAAGGCTTTTACATTGAGTTTTCTCTATTCTGCCTAAAAGATGTTCTTGCTTCCACAAGAGCCGACTCTCTCTCTATTCTCAACGCTCCCTGGCACTCTTCTGAGTTAACCAAGACGATCTTTCGACGTCTTCTCTCTTCACTCACCTCCGCCTTCTAAGTATAAGAAAACTACGAATAAAGGCTAACTATATTCTGTATGGTGAACTCTCTATATAGCTCAGCTGGAATAGAACCGAACTCCTTTACTAAAGGTGGCCTTCGGTATTTATAGAGCTTCAGGGTGAAGAGCTTTTCTCTTAAATGATTGCACTGATGGGATGTCATTAATTCTCTGTCTGATGCACTGATTAATTGTCACCGAAAAGTTGAGTGTACTTGCTACAATGTGTTGTTAACGGCTTGTCAACTTAATTCGGAATTGTCCGTCATCAACTTTCTGTCCCATCGTGATTTATTAAGCTTCCACCTTGATGCGCCGTCTCTATGCGGCCACCTTCTTGAGCAGATTTTCGCGAACGCATACGATCGCATAGCCTTGTGGTCGCAATCTTTTAATACGCTCGGACGATGAATTCCTTGGATCGCAACTCTGTCTTGCGCCAACACATTTTTCTGCACAAAATAACTTAATGCTTTTGGACACGAATTTATATATTTTTATCGTCACAATCCTACATTGTTTTATATCTTTGCGTTGTAATAACGTGCATTTCCGCCCGTTATCACACCCCCAAATTTAAAACAATGCTTGTCCTCAAGCATAAGCTAAAGATTTTCTCTAGAAAGTCGACCATCTTCTTCTTTCCTAGATTTCTTAAGGTTGCCTTATTCAAATCCTATGTACCAAAATCTCCTTAATTCTTATCCAGGTCTCTTCTTAAAATATTTCTAAAATTTAGGGACCGCAAGTTTAACCTTCAAAAAGATTTTGCTAGTTTTCAGGGCATCGCATGATTTATTTCATAAAAAAAAATTCAACTGGGGTGTTTTCAAATGATTTTAATCCTTGTGTACTTTAGATATATATATATTTTTTCTCTATGACCTTGCACTAATCCGAGTGCCTAGCCTTCATTTTGGCTTGCCCCCACGGGTGTCATGTGGGCATCCAACTACGAGCAAGATGCTCTTTCTCAGTCTACATTCATGCCCATTTTGCAGTGGAGTTGCGGTCATTTTATTTATGCATTGATCACGATTCCTACCTTTGTTTTGGCTTGCCCCTACAGGTGTCATGCAGGCATCCACTTACGAGCAAGGCGCTCTTTCTCAGTCTACATTCATGCCCATTTGGCAGCAGAGTTGCGATCATTTTATTTATGCGTTGATCACGATTCCTGCCTTCGTTTTGGCTTGCCCCCACGGGTGTCATGCAGACATCTAACTACAAGTAGGATCCGATCGCAATGTTATGATTTTTTTTGAATGCCTAAAATAGCAAGTCTGAAAATAAATACTGCACCCCTAAATTTAAACGCAGCAATGTCCTCATTGCTGAAAGATTGAAAGAAGTCATGCGTTGCTCTTAGGAGGTTTTGTAAAAGTTAGTTTGAAAGAAAGTTGGTGGACCACTAACTTCTAGAAATATTTCATGAATTGACTGTCCCAAAATTAAGTTGACTCTAGTGCATGTGATGAAAAATAGAGGCATGTGTTTCATCATTGAAATCATAATTCGCAAGAAAAACAATGCAGTGACTTACTAAATTAATCAATGTTTAATGATTGCACCGACTAAAGAGGATGCGATGATAAAATTGTCAAAGTTAAAATGAGATGCGAGAGTGCAAAATTTGGAATAGACAAAGTCAAGGAAAGATACAACCCCCAAATTTGCTATGTTGCCCGCATTATTTGTGATCACAACCTTCTTTGTAACGAGCTTATTTCTGCGATTGCGGTGGCTGAATAAACTAGTCGCGTCTTTCGTGTAGCTCCTCCACAATCATTCACCACGATTGTTACAAAGAAAACATCGAGAGAGTCAAATAAAAGACAGAGTTAGCAATTTTTTTTTTTTTTTGAGATCGAACAAGGAGTAAAAAAAAAAGTAAATGGTAACAGATATAAAAGAAGGGTAGGTGAGTCCATTAATCAATGGTAGGAAAAGGAAACTCCAAAAGACTTGTGCCCCTGATGATTTTCTGTCACATAACAACGCAGGGACCGCTCGATTTTTCTTTATTCAGGATTTCTCAGGTCTACGGAGGTATTTTCCCGATGAAAATCACCTCTGCAATATATCTTGACTCTTTGCCCGTTAACCTTGAATGTGCGGGTCCCTTCCTCATTAATCAATTCGTCTGCACCATGCGGGAATACTTCTTTGATTATAAAGGGTCTAGATCAACATGACTTTAATTTACTGGGAAAGAGTCGTAGCCGTGAATTGAATAATAAGACCTTTTGTCCGACTTAGAGATTCTTGTCGCATAGCTGTTTGTCATGCCAATGTTTTGCATGCTCTTTGTAAATTTTGGCATTCTCATATGCTTGCATTCTCTATTCATCAAGCTCAACCAGCTGAAGTTTCCTTGCTTCCCCTACAGCCTTTAAGTCAAAATTAAGCTTTTTCACCGCCCACATTGCTTTATGCTCCAGCTCAAGCGGTAAATGACATGCCTTTTCGAACACCAGCGCATACGAGGACATGCCTATAAGTGTCTTATAGGCGGTTCTGTATGCCCACAAGGCATCGTCTAGCTTCATTGCCCAATCTTTTCGTGAAGGTTTTACCATCTTCTCTAATATCAGCTTGATTTCCCTGTTGGACACTTCAGCTTGACCATTTGTTTGTGGATAGTATGCGGTGGCCACTTTATGGAGGATATTGTATTTGAACAGTAAATTTTTGACGATGTGATTAACAAAGTGGGATCCTTCATCACCCACATGCCAAAACGAGTGAAAATATTTTTCCTTAAGAACTTGGAGACTACCGTCGCATTGCTTGCGATGCACGATACCGCTTCTACCCATTTGGAAACGTAGTCGACGACCAATAGAATGTATTTGTGACCATTTGATTGTGGAAATGGTCCCATGAAGTCTATGCCCTAGACGTCGAACAGTTCCAATTCTAAGATGATGTTCATGGGCATCGCATGCTTCCATGAAATGTTTGCCGTGCGTTGGCACCGGTCGCATTTCATTGCATAGTCTTTTGCATCCTTAAATAATGTTGACCAAAAATACCCACTTTGTAACAACTTTGCTGCTGTGCATTGGCCTCCAAAGTTTCCTCCATATGCCGAGTCATGGCATTGTGATAGTATGTATTGGTGAGCAGCGTCTGGTACGCATAGGCGCAAAATCTGGTATGATCCCTTCTTATAAAGATTCGGCTCGTCCCAATAATATGATCTACATTCATGTTTGAATCGCCTCTTTTGGTGGGCTGTGTAATCCTCAGGGAATTGTTCACAAACCAGAAAATTGGCCACGTCCGCATACCATGGTAATTCTTGAATTTTAAATAGCTGCTCGTCTGGGAAAGTTGTGTTCACCTCTGATTGGTTGCGGTCAACTTCTGGATTTTCTAATATAGATAAATGGTCTACAACCTGATTCTCCGTCCCCTTGCGATCAATGATTTCCATGTTGAATTCTTGAAGGAGGAGAACCCATCGAATCAATCTCGGCTTCGCTTTCTTTGTCATCAAATATTTATTGCCGAGTGGTCAATGCGAACGATTACTTTAACTTCTAGCAGGTAAGCTCTAAATTTTTCCAACGCAAATATCACCGCAAACAATTCTTTTTCTGTGGTAGTGTAATTTGTTTGAGCAGGGTTCAAGGTTTTACTTGCATATAGGATGGGGTGTAGCATTGTTTTCTTCTTTTGCCCCAGCACTGCCCCTCCGCTTGCATCACATATTAGTTCAAAGGGCTATGTCCAGTCCGGTGTGATCAACACAGGTACAATTGTTAATGCGTTCTTCAGTATCTTGAATGCGTTGAGGCATTGGTCATAAAAGTCAAAAACTTTTTCTGCCTCTAGCAATGCACTCAATGGTCGTGCAATCTTTGAAAAGTCTTTCACAAAACGTCGATAAAAACCAAAATGTCCTAAGAAGCTCCTGACAGCCTTCACATTTGCTAGAGGTGGGAGCTTTTCAACCTCAATCTTTGCCTTGTCCACCTCCAGCCCATCCTTGGAGACTTTGTGTCCAAACACAATACCTTCTTTCACCATGAAGTGGCATTTCCCCCAGTTTAGCACAAGGTTGATCTCTTCACATCTTTTCAGTATCTTCTCTAGATTGTTGAGACAGACTTCATACGTTTGCCTATACACCAAGAAGTCGTCCAGGAAAATTTCTACAGAATCTTCAAGATACTCAGAAAAGATGGTCATCATACATGTCTGGAAAGTGCTCGATGCATTGCATAGACCGAACGACATGCGTCGAAACGCAAATGTTCTATAAGGGTAGGTGAATGTGGTATTCTCTTGATCTTCAAGAGCAATCATGATTTGGTTATAGCCAGCATATCTATCCAAGAAGCAGTTGTAATCATTTCCTGCTAGGTGGTCTAGCATCTAGTCGATAAACGGTAAGGGGAAATGATCCTTCTTTGTCGCCGCATTCAGTTTGCGGTAGTCCATGCAGATCCGCCAGCCAGTGATGGTCCTCATTGGTATCAGTTCATTATTTGCATTTGGGATTACCGCCATCCCTCCTTTCTTCGACATACATTGAACGGGGCTAACCCATGTGCTATCAGTGATTGGATAGATAATCCCTGCGTCCAACCACTTGATTATCTCCTTCTTCACGTCCTCCTTTATGGCAAGGTTGAGTCTGCGTTGATGCTCGATCGATCCTTTCTGATTGTCCTCGAAACGAATCCTATGCATGTAATATGCGAGGCTAATTCCTCTAATGTCTGCTAGCGTCCAGCCAATTGCTTTTATGTACTTTTTAAGGATGCTCAGTGTCACAGTCATGCTTGTCTAGGGCCTGTTGCCCATAGCCGCATGCCCGATCTACCCCCATTCTAGCATACTTTCATATCATGTATTATATTAGCTTAGTTAGCTTGCTTTCTTTACATTTTCATTGTAAGTGACCACTCGCCCTTTTGCATATGCAAGGGTGCCAGTTGGCTTTTTGTTCAGAATGCACTATATGGGGATAAGACTAATCATCACTTCCCCTTACCCGGAGTAGTACTCTATAAAGCTGTTGTTGTTGCTTATTGCTTTCTAGCTTACTACAATCTTTCTTTCTTTATTCACACTCACAAAAACTGCTTATGAAAACCTTTTCTCCAAACCTGTTTTCTAAAATTGTTTTCCCTAAAACGGGGATGGAGGTTGCGAGAGGCACTCGGTGTGCCACCGGCAGTCCGTATTTGAGTTGGCTGACTTGTTCGTGAGCGGGAACAAGTGCCACATAATCGCTAAGAGAAGCTCCTGAAATAGCGATTGTGACAGTTGGTATCAGAGCCAGGTTGGCTCATAGAGGGAAAGATCAGTGATCATGTCGGCGACGAAGAACCTGAACAAGTCCCATGTGGATAGGTTGGTAGAGATGGAAGAGCAATACTCTACCTGAGAGAGGTCCTGGATAGTATCCGTTTCCTAGAGACTCGGCTACAAGAAGTTTCTAAGAAAGCCGATGGAATTGATGCGGTAGTGGGCCGCCTAGACGAGCAATGGCAGTAAGCAGAATAAAAATCCCATAACTGAAACCCTTATGTGGGGTGCGGGAAGCAAAAGCCCTGGAAAACTTTGTCTTCGACCTTGAGCAATACTTCAAGGCGACGAACACGGTGACTGAAGAGTCGAAAGTCACACTAGCAACGATGCATCTGGCTGAAGATGCGAAATTGTGGTGGAGATCGCGATTTATAGGCATACAGGAATGACGATGCACAATTGATACTTGGGATAGATTGAAACAAGAACTTCACTCGCAGTTCTTCCCTGAAAATGTCGAGATCTTGGTTTGACTAAAACTCTGAGAACTAAAGCAAACAGGTAACATCAGGGACTACGTAAAATAGTTTGTAGGACTCATGTTGGACATACGTGATATGTCCGAGAAAGACAAGGTCTTTTACTTTGTTGAAGGGCTGAAACCGTGGGCGAAATCAAAATTATATGAACAGAGAGTACAAGATTTCCCCTCTGCCTATGCGGCAGTTGGACGACTATACGACCTTAGCACTGACTCATAAGATGTGAGGAAACAGTCAACTTCCTCGAATGTGGGAAACAGAAACAGTCGTTCCAGCCCTCTCAGACCTGGGGGAGGAGACAAGAACATGGGGGGACCGTAAACCATCCCAACCGAGATCAGGAAACAACTGGCGGGGGCCGNAGAAAGCCGATGGAATTGATGCGGTAGTGGGCCGCCTAGACGGATTACCCGTTAGAGAACTGATGATGAGGGTAAAGACCCTTGAGACCAAAACAGCACGGTCCGGCAGCTTTGAACGTGGCGATAGCTCATCAGGCTCTATTGCCCACATAGAGGAGCGCGTTGAAGAGTTGGACGGCTCCCAAAAAGCAATACTTTAGATGGTAACCGATTTTTCTGAAGACTTTTGGTCGACCCTTGACGTCATCAGAGCCGAGATAGCGGACGTGAGTGCAAGGTTGAATCTCACCATCCGAGCGGTAGGGAACCAAGCCCTATTTAGGGGAGCAATGGCAGTAAGCAGAATAAAAATCCCAGAACCGAAACCCTTATGTGGGGTGCGGGAAGCAAAAGCCCTGGAAAACTTTATCTTCGACCTTGAGCAATACTTCAAGGCGACAAACACAGTGACTGAAGAGTCGAAAGTCACACTATCAACGATGCATCTGGCTGAAGATGCAAAACTATGGTGGGGGTCGCGATTTATAGACATACAAGAAGGACGATGCACAATTGATACTTAGGATAGATTGAAACAAGAATTTCGCTCGCGGTTCTTCCCTAAAAATGTCGAGATCTTGGCTCGACGAAAACTCCGAGAGCTGAAGCAAACAGGTAACATCAGGGACTACGTAAAAAAGTTTGCAGGACTCATGTTGGACATACGAGATATGTCCGAGAAAGACAAGGTCTTTTGCTTTGTCGAAGGGCTGAAACCGTGGGCGAAATCAAAATTATATGAACAGAGAGTACAGGATCTCCCCTCTGCCTATGCGACAGCTGAACGGCTATATGACCTTAGCACTGACTCGCAAGATGTGAGGAAACAGTCAACTTCCTCAAATGGGGGAAACAGAAACAGTCGTTCAAGTCCTCCCAGACCTAGGGGAGGAGACAAGAACACGAGGGGGAGGGGGACCGTAAACCATCCCAATCGAGATCAGGAAACAACTGGCAGAGGCCGCCGCAATAGCATAACAATTACAATCGCCCCTTGTCTTGTTTCATATGTAGAGGGCCACACAGGGCGGGCGAATGTCCAAACCGGACCGCGTTCAATGCTTTTCAAGCCACATTAGCCTCTAGCTCAGAAGAAAAGGCTAAACTGGGGGAGACAGTAATCGAGCCAGCTGTAGAAATTGAGAATCCTAAGATGAGGGCATTGAAATTCTTATCTGCGCTCCAGAAGAAGATGGGAAATGCGACGGAGCCACTAGAGAAAGGACTCATGAAGAGATGGAATTCTGTAGCCCTACCGAATACGGGGATAGCGAAGAGAACTCTGGTGAAGTTAAGAGACTGGAAGGGCCTCGTTGACTTTGTGATTGTCAAGATGGATGATTTCGACGTGGTATTGGGGATGGAGTTCCTACTTGAATATAAAGTTATACCAATGCCCCTCGTCAAATGTCTAGTCATTACCGGATCTACACCTACCGTAGTTCAAGCCAGTATCAAGCAGCCAAATGGGGTGAGAATGATCTTAGCCCTCCAATTGAAGAGAGGCCTGGCCCAGACGAACCCACGTTCATGGCCATCTTGATAGAATCAGTTGAAACCACATAAGAGAAGATCCCTCGAGACGTTCTATTTGTCTTGGAAAAGTATCGAGATGTCATGCCTAAAGCTTGCCCAATCCTTACCCCACCGAAGGGGGATTGACCATGAGATCGAGTTGTTACCAGGGGCAAAGTCGCCCGCCAAGAATGCATATCGGATGGCCCCGCCAGAATTGTCCGAACTCCGAAAATAGTTAGACAAATTGTTAGATGCGGGATTTATCAGATCGACAAAGGTCCCTTAAGGAGCCCCAGTACTATTTTAGAAGAAGAAGGATGGGAGCCTCCGATTATGCATCGACTATCGGGCCTTGAACAAGCTTACAGTCTGCAACAAATATCCCCTTCCTATCATTATGACTTATTTGATCGGCTTCACGACGCTAAGTATTTCTCAAAGTTGGACTTGTGGTCGAGATATTATCAGGTCCGAATTGCTGAAGGTGACGAACCTAAGACGACCTATGTCACGAGATATGGAGCCTTCGAATTCCTCATGATGCCCTTTGGCCTCACCAATGCTCCAGCAACTTTCTGTACCTTAATAAACCAAGTGTTTCACGAATACCTCGACAAATTCATCGTAGTGTATCTCGATGACATTGTGGTCTATAGTGCCTCGCTGGAGAACCATCGACATCACCTCCAACTAATCTTCGAAAAACTGAGGAAAAATCAGTTGTATGTAAAGAGAGGGAAGTTCTCCTTTGCCCAAGAGCACATAAATTTCCTCGGCCACGTGATTAAGTGTGGTCAGATTGGTATGGAAGAGGGCAAGGTGGCCGCGATCAGAGACTGGAGGGTACCATCATCTGTGACCGAACTACGATCCTTCCTCGGACTAGCTAACTACTATAGGCGGTTCGTAGAAGGATTCTCAAAAAGAACAAGGCCATTAACCAAACTGTTGAAGAAAGATAGCCAATGGAGCTAGACTCTTGAATGTCAAGCCGCCTTTGAGGGCTTGAAGAAAATGATGATTGAGGGGCCGGTCCTCGGAATTTCCGACGTGATCAAGCCATTTGAAGTCGAGACTGATGCTTCTGACTTCGCATTGGGCGGTGTCCTCCTTCAAGACGGACACCCCATCGCTTATGAGAGTAGGAAACTAAATGATGCCGAACGGAGGTATACCGCCTCTGAGAAAGAGATGTTAGCAGTAGTTCACTGCTTGAGGGCCTGGAGACAGTATCTCTTGGGGGCCAAGTTCGTGGTCAAGACCGAAAACAACTCCATTTGCCACTTCTTTAACCAACCGAAGTTGTCGTCAAAATAGGCACGGTGGCAGAAGTGTCTAGCGGAGTTCGACTTCCAATTCGAACATAGACCGGGGAAAAGTAACCAAGCGGCCGATTGCTCCTTTAGCCGAAAGAGCGGAACATGCGACCTCTATGCATGTTCGCCCGCCTACAAGCTAGTACGTTGAGTGCAACAGTACGAGAAACTGTCAAAACTCACTTGACAAACGACACAGCGGCGTAGGCCATCATACAGTTGGCCAAAGAGGGGAAGACACGCAAGTTTTGGGTGGAAGACAATCTACTATACACCAAGGGTAATCGCCTCTACATCCCCAGATCCGAGAAGTTATGAAGGTTGCTGATGAAGGAGTGTCACAACACACCGTGGGCAGGACATAATGGTTGGCAGAGGACTTATGCCCTCCTGAAACAAGGCTACTACTGGCCAAGCCTTCGAGACGATGTCATGCAATTTACCAAGAATTGCCTTGTCTGCCAACAAGACAAGGTCGAAAGGGCGAAATTAGCGGGTTTGCTAGAACTTCTACCTGTGCCCTCTAGACCATGGGAGAGTGTATCTCTTGACTTTATCACCCATTTGCCCAAGGTGGGAGAGTTCAAATCAATCCTTGTTATCATCAACCAGTTCTCAAAATATGCCACTTTCATCCCAATGCCGAAGATGTGCACAGCCGTGATGACTGCCCAGCTGTTCTTCAAACACATCGTGAAATCATGGGGCGTCCCCGCGAGCATTGTTAGCGATCGGGACGGAAGATTCACTGGGACATTTTGGACAGAATTGTTCAAAATATTGGGGTCAACACTGAATATCTCCTCTAGCTATCATCCTCAAACTGACGGCCAGACGGAATGCTTCAACAGTATGCTTGAGGAATATCTACGTCACTTTATCAATGCTAGAAGAACTGGGTCCAGTTGTTAGATGTGGCTCAGTTCAGCTTCAATAGCCAGCAGAGTTCCGCGATCGAAAAAATGCCCTTCGAAGTGGTGTGCGATAGACAGCCACTCATGCCACACTTGGTGGACCACCCTTATGCAGGAAAAAGTCCTCAGGCATATAACTTCACTAAAGAGTGGAGGAAAACCTCTGAGATAGCTCGTGCCTACCTGGAAAGAGCGTCAATAAAGATGAAGAAGTGGGCTGATAAGAAGCGGAGGGCCCTCGAGTTTCAAGCTGGGGATAAGGTCCTGATCAAGCTACGACCGGAACAGTTTCGTTTCCGAGGCCAGAGAGACCAACGGCTAGTAAGGAAATATGAAGGTCCAAGGGAGGTAATTGAGAAGGTCGAGAGAACCTCATATAAGTTTCAATTACCCTCATGGATGAAGATTGATCCTGTCATCCATGTGAGTATCCTGAAGCCCTATCATCCAGATCCCGAGGATGAACAACGAAATATGCTAAGGCACCCACCGGTCACGATGAAGAATTCCGTTGAGAAAGAAGTTGCACAAATCCTGAATAAACGTACGCGCCGTATTGGAAGACCCAGGCGAGAACTGACAGAGTTCTTAGTGAAATGGAAGGATCTCCCCGACGAAGAGATCAGTTGGGAGCAAGCCGAAGATTTGAAGAATGCAGCTCCAGCCATCGCAGATTTTGAACAAGGTCGGTTGACGGGGACGTCAACCAATTAAGTGGGGGAGAATGTCACAGTTATACTTGTCCAGGGCCTGTTGCCCATGGCCGCATGCCCGATCCAACCCCCTTCTAGCCTACTTTCATATCATGTATTATATTAGCTTAGTTAGCTTGTTTTCTTTACATTTTCATTGTAAGTGACCTCTCGCCCTTTTGTATATGCAAGGGTGCTAGTTGGCTTTTTGTTCAAAATGCACTATATGGGGATAAGACTAATCATCACTTCCCCATACCCGGAGTAGTACTCTATAAAGCTGTTGTTGTTGCTTATTGCTTTCTAGCCTGCTACAATCTTTCTTTCTTTATTCACACTCACAAAAACTGCTTACGAAAACCTTTTCTCCAAACTCGTTTTCTAAAATTGTTTTCCTTAAAACGGGGGTAGAGGTTGTGAGAGGCACTTGGTGTGCCACCGGCAGTTCGTATTCGAGTTGGCTGACTTGTTCGTGAGCGAGAACAAGTGTCGCACAATCGCTAAGAGAAGCTCCCGAAAGAGCGATTGTGATACTCAGCAACGCATTTTCTTGATCTTTATGAAGTGTAGAGGAAATTATTACTAGAAGCGTTTCATTCTGCCCCAGAAAAGCATACTTCAGGTGGTCTGGAAGGATCTTCAACTCTACTGTCAGTGGTTGTTCCAAGGATGGTTTTGGTGTTTTTTTTTCTTCATTCATTGTCAGCTTGTCTTGTTTGGTTGTTGTTTCTGTGATCGCATTGCAGGCTACTATGGACGCGGTCGCATCCTCATCTTCATTTTCATCTTTAAACTTTTCTTTTTCATTCAAAATGGGTTCATCATCGGATTCAGTGAGGTCTTCTTCTTCCGGATATTTCATGGCTCTAATAATATCAAACCTGAGCTTCTGTCCATTCACGCTCAATGTGATCTCTCCCTTGTACACATCAATCTGAGCGCGACCAATGGATAAAAATGGTCATCCTAGGATGATGGGTACCTCTTTGTCCACTTCATAGTCTAGGATGATGAAGTCTACCGGTAATATCAACATGTCAATCGTGACCAAAACATCCTTCACCTTCCTTTCTAGGTGCACAAGGGATCTATCAGCTAGTTGGAGAGTCACTATCATGGGCGCCAGCTGCCCCACATTCAGCTGCTTAAAAAACGAAAGGGGCATTAAGTTGATGTTGGCCCCAAGATCACAAAGCGTTTGACCAATGTAAAACCCGCCAATCGAGCAGGGTATTGTGAAACTTTCAGGGTCGCGCTTTTTTGGTGGAATTATGCGTTTTCAACTTTGCGTCAATGCCACCATTGCAAACTTACCAGTGCCTCTTTTCTTCGTCACCATGTCCTTCAGAAACTTCGCATACTTAGGCATCTGTTCAATCGCTTCAGTGAAAAGAATGTTAATATGAAACTTTTTCAGCATGTCCATGAAGCGTTGATACTGCACTTCATCATTTTTCTTTTTTTTTTCAGTCTTTGGGGGAATGGTGGCAACTGTATTTTCACGGTTCCCTATTCTCTTTGATTCCATCGCCTTCTTTTCTTCTGTAAATGGGATTTGTGGTTCCATCGCAATTGGAGCAGCCCGGCTAGGCTTCTTCTTCTCCTCCGCCAATATCTTTCCACTCCGCAATGTCACAACTTGACATTGCTCTTTTCTCATACCCCTTGGGTTGCGTGGGAGCTCTGTTGAACTTGACAGTGCCCCTTGCGGTCTATTCTTGAGTTCGCTCGCAATCTGTCCTATCTGAATTTCAAGATTGCGGATGGACATTGTTTGATTCTAAAGCACTGTTTTATTCTTCTCAATATATTGCTTCAGTAAACTCTCAAAAGATGAAGATTGCGGTGCCTGTGAACTATTGGCTTGATTTTGCGTTTGACCGTTTGTTCACGGAAAAAATCCTAGTGGCCCTTCTTTTTGCGCCAATGGTTGAAAATTTTGTTGTTGATTTTTCCACGTGAAGTTAGGGTGGTTTCTCCACCCATGGTTGTAAGTATTGGAAAACGAATTATTCTTCACAAAATAGATAGATTGTGGGTTCCTCGGACACTCTTCCATTGGATGGCCTTCACCACAAGTAGCACAACTTGTGCTCGCTTAGTCGATTGCGTTGACCTGCCCCTTTGCGTTCTTAGGCTGCTGATTGCAATTTCTTATATCAAATTCATCATCGTAGTCATTTGGTTCTGTAGGGATGTGATAGCCCCGTTATTTGCATCACTGTCCTTAATTCTCAGTCTTTGATCACTTTCTCTTCAGTCTTCTTGGTTCTTCGAAATGCGATCAAGTATATTCTTAGCCTCGTCGTATTTTTTATCAAGCAGACCTCCAACTGCTGCCGCATTGGCAGCCGTGTGCGATGCAGGGTTCTACACAAAATACATAAATTAGCTGCTTTAATGCGATGGACGCATGCGATCACAATGTTCTAAAATATTTTATATATTTTTACCGTTGCAATCCTATATTGTTTTATATCTTTGCATTGTAATAACATGCATTTATGCCTGTTATCAAATACTTCTCGGGCCATAAAAAGGTGTGGCGCCACATTGTTCAAGCCCCGAAATCAGTCCTTAAGGGAGCAATCTATCTACTTACCCTTGCTTCGGGGAATGAGTGAATTTCGTCTTGTGTAACTAAGTTCCCAGTTCCCCAATCAGACGAATCCCCAAAGTGGTAGGTTTGAGTCGACGATCTGACCACTCACACTCATGCAAATCAAAGAACTACCCTCATAGGCAGGAGTTTCCAACTCATTTAGGATTAAGGTCATGTTACCTATGGTCATCCTAGTGAAATGAAAGTCTTTGTCATGAACGGTGTTATATAACAAAACTAAACATTTCGTGGTCTGGTCTAGTTTGTATAGAATACCCCCACTTGCATGTCTCCACATGAATGATCAGGATCAGACCATATGTAGCACTTGACAACACTTGTAACATCTACAAAGCGGGTCGTATCTGTAGTGTCACCAGGATAAGGTTTCCCTCCTTTATCCATATATTACAGACCATTTAGGTTATCACCTAAGGCACGATCCATTTGTATGTCTTTACATACATGCTTAAGTTACAACGATAACTAGGGATCTTAGTTTATTGGTCTGTGGTTAATGCAATTAAAATATCTCATATTTCATAAACAATAGTGAAGAAAATATCTCATATTATTACATCACAAAAGTTTGTTCATACACGTGTTTACAAACTATAAAACCCTACGAGATTTAGGGCATCAACCCTAACAATCTCCCACTTGTTCTATAGCTAGTGGGGTGTACAAGATAAATACAAGTACAAAACAATAAACTAGGGCACAAAGGCCATGTACAAAATCTCCCACTTGCCCTAGTCCAACCGTGATCGGTCCCGTAGACCCATGCTCTGTAGGTGACCCTAAAAAATTATAGCCGGGAGAGCCTTCGTAAACAGATCAACAACATTGTGCTCCGAAGCTATCTTCGTGACTATCACGTCCCCTCGATGCACAATCTCACGGATGAGATTGTATTTTCGCTCTATATGTTTGACGCGCTTGTGACTCCTAGGCTCCCTAGAATTCGCCACAGCACCACTATTATCACAATAAATGGTGATGCCTAGACAAGTCTGGAATAACTTCCAGATTAGTCAGGAACTTCCTGAGCCAAACGGCCTCCTTAGCAGCTTCACAAATGCTACATACTCAGCCTCCATGATGGAGTCAGACCCCTACTTAGTGCTTCGCCATACTACAACCCCTCCGTTAAGTGTGAACACTGATCCTAAAGTGGATTTCTGAGAATCCTTATTAGTTAAAATCAGAGTCTATGTATCCAATAAGGATCAAATCCTTTGATCCATACACAAGCATGTAGTCCCCCGTTCTCCGAAGATACTTGAGGATGTTCTTGACAGTAGTCTAGTGACCCTGTCCTGTATTAGACTGATACTTATTGACTATCTCCACAGCGTAGCAAATGTCAGGTCTAGTACATAACATCGCATACATCAAACTGCCAATGGCAGATGCATAGGGAACCTGTCTCATTTCCTCAACCTCTTCAGGTGTCTTAGGACACTATTCCTTACACAATGTAACTCCATGTCAAAAAGCCAGTAGGCCCTTTTTGTAGTTCTTCATCGAGTACTTGATCAACATCTTCTCAATGTATGATGCCTGAGACAGTGCTAGCACTTTGTACTTTTGATCCCGAAAGATTTGAATCCCAAGAAAAAACTGAGCCTCTCCCAAATCTTTCATTTAGAATTGGGTCGCTAGCCAGTTCTTAACTAAAGTCAGTAAACTTACGTCATTCCAAGTGAGTAAGATATCTTCTACATATAACACTAGGAAAACTACTGAATTATTGATGATTTTCTTGTAGACACAAGGCTCATCAATGTTTTGGTCAAAGCCATAAGATTTGATCGCAGTATCAAATCTTATGTTCCAAGATCGAGATGCCTATTTCAGCCCATAAATGGACTGATTTAGTTTGCAAACTTTTACTCTTGACCATGGGCGATGAATCCCTCGGGTTGCA
This sequence comes from Benincasa hispida, assembly GCF_009727055.1. Lineage (NCBI taxonomy): Eukaryota > Viridiplantae > Streptophyta > Magnoliopsida > Cucurbitales > Cucurbitaceae > Benincasa > Benincasa hispida. Next base: position 72,205,907 of record NC_052349.1, read on the forward strand.
CCATATAAATGGTCTTCTCAAGATTACCATTCAGAAAGGCAATTGTGACATCCATTTGCCATATCTCATAGTCATAATATGAGGCAATGGATAGGAGGATGTGGATGCACTTCAACATGGCAACAGGTGAGAAAGTATCCTCATAGTCGACTCCCTCCACCTGGGCTAGCCTTGAAGGTTTGCACCTTCGCATCAGCACCCCGTTTCCTCTTGTAGATCCATTTACAACCTATAGATTCAACCCCATCAAGTTGATGTAAAAGATCCCAAACTGAGTTGAAGTACATAGACTCCATCTCGAGATCCATGGCTGACCCATTCATCCCTGTCAAAATCATCCATTTCCTTCTTGTAAGACAACAGATCCTCAACCTCGCCATCGACTACCATAGCCAGGATTTCAGTGAAACCCAGATAGCGAACAGGTGGGTTCACACCCCTCCCATTACATCGAGGTTTCTTCAACACTTGAGGTGGATTTGACCTACTAGATGAACTTCCATTAACAACTCTTGTTGATATAGCAGGCTCTTTAACAACTCTTGTTAAAGTTTTAGTAGTTTCGTTGGAAAGTTCACACAACACAATTTTACTTCTTAGACTGTGCTCCCTTATATGATACTCCTCAAGGAATGTGGCATTTGTCGATACAAACACCTTGTTTTCCTTAGGATGATAAAAGTAACCCCCTCGTGTCCCTTTGGGGTAGCCTACAAATAAGCACAGCCTCGAACGTGGTTCCAGTTTCTTAGGGTTAGCCTCAAACACATATGTTGGGAAACCCCATATGCAAAAGTTACACAAACTAGCTTTACGCCCGTTCCACAATTCCAAAGGTGTTCTGCCAACACTCTTAAAGGGAACACAGTTGAGGATATAAGCTGCAATCTCTACTGCGAAACCCCAAAATGAGTCTGTAAGGAAGCGTAACTCATCATCAACCGAACCATGTCCAACAGGGTTCTGTTTCTCCTCTCCGATTTACCATTCTGCTGAGGTGTACAAGGTGCTAAAAGCTAGGAAACGATTCCATGTTCTATCAAATAGTTATGGAACTCAAAATCCAAAAACTCTCTACCCCGATCAAATCGAAGCGTCTTAATCCGTTTATCTAATGCGTTTTCAACTTTAACCTTGAACTCATTGAACCTTTCAAAGGATTTTTCGACTTATGTTGCATCAAATAAACATACCCCTACCTCGAATAATCATCAGTAAAAGTGATGAAATACTCATAGTCTTCTCTGGCTTGCATATTCATCGGACCACAAAGGTCTGAATGCACTAACTCTAGAGGCTCTTTGGGTCGATAACCTTTTCCAGTAAAAGGTCTTTTAGTCATCTTGCCTTCAAAGCATGACTCACACACAGGAAAATAATTTTCCTCTAACTCGCTTAGAAGTCCATTTTTTACCAAACTCTCAATCAAAGGTGCCAAAGTTGGGTATTTTCTTTAGGAGAAAATTTAAGTCGTTTATTTTGAGTTATGACAGTTTTAAACATCTCTATGTTATGGAGGGAATTTTTTGCTAACGGTCTTAGCACATACAAATTTTTTTCCAGTTGAGCTGAACATATCTCAACACCAGCTTTCAGAATAAACACTTTATTCATTAAAAAGTTGAGAGTATATTTACATTTAATCAAGCACTTTACAGAAATTAAGTTCCTCTTTAACTCAGAAACTACATATACATCATTCAGAATGATAAATCTATTCTGTAAAGTCAATTGAAGACCTCCCACTGCCACAGCTGAGACGATGTGTTCGGTGCCTACTCGTATCGTCATCTCACCAGCCTCAAGTTGCTGCCAGGATCTAATTCCCTAAAAATAAGAACAAACATGATTAGTGGCCCCAGAGTCTATAATCCAGGCAGAATCATCATTCTCCACTAAACAAGTTTCCAAAACCAATAAATCACATTTACCTTGTTTGGCCTTGGCCTTAGCCTTCTTCCTTTCCTTTAACCAGCATAGACAGTTTAGCTTCCAATTTCCATCCTGGTTGCAATGGAAACATTTTTCTTTTTCAACCGGCGTTGGTCACCTACCCCACTATGCAGCAGGTTGTCGATTAGCTTATGCCTTCCTCTTCCCTTTACTACCCTTCTTCTTCTTCCATTTGTTAGTGTTCCTAAGGTCGAACGCCGATGGAACTTCTTAGATGATGAAGCAACATTTGCCTCACCAACCTTTTTCTCCTTGCTTTTCAGCAAGGATTGGAATGTCTGCAACTCGTTGAGGAGAGTTGTAAAGGTATGATCAACTTTTTTCAGAACAGCATTGCTGACAAAGTGTAGGAAGATTTCTGGCAATGTGTGTAGAATAAAGCTAACTTGCCTGCCCTCATCGATGTGAACCCCATTCATCTCTACCACATTAAAGTGAACCATCATGTTCAGAATATGTTCTTGAACAGATGTACCCTCCTCCATTTTGGAGTTAAAGATGCACTTAAGAGCTTTATGCTTGAGCTGCCCATACGGTTGTCTGTGTTGGAAAGGTACTAGCACACAACGGAAGCGACGAGGATCAATAAGCACTCTAATTGATTAATTTTGGCAGAAACGGAAACATGCTTAAACATAATTTAATGGGTTTCAAGATATACCTTTGAAGAATCGTTGAAATCTTGATTTCCAACTGTAAATTCCTTCAAATCTTTATGTAGACCACCACAAGATCTTCCTACTGTTCTCTAGTGCTCTAGATTGAGTTATGGGACTCAAAATAAGCTGAAACCAAAGGGAATTTGGAGAATGCTCACTGCAGTAACCTAAATGAAGAACACCTTCTTCTACCCGAATTTTCAGAAAAATTCATTCAGTTGCAATACCTTCAACTTCATTCCAATCTCTTCAATATATTACAGACTATCATGCAAAGAGATTTGTTGCATGGGATGCAACTCATGCTTGGAGTTATTGAAGGTTGAAGATAATGGGTTCTTTGTGAGCCAGTTGAAGATGAAGTTGAAAAAACCAATTTTTCATTTTTTTTTTCTATTTCCAAAATCTAAAAATTCATTTTAAAATCACTTTTGATTTTTAAAATCAAATTTTATAAATTAATTTCATAAATTAATTGTCTAATCAATTATTTAAACAATTAAATAATTCTAATTAATTTAATATCAAATATTAAATTAATTTTA
>NC_052349.1:72209088-72226404 GCF_009727055.1 Benincasa hispida
TTAGTTATGTATAGGAAAAACTATCTTATTTCTTCTTTGTTTGGGTAGGGAAATGCGTCCAAACCTTCTCGATCATGTTGAGGTTTGTATGAAACTTTCCTTGATTCATTGTTTATGAATAATCTTTTGATGTTCTACCCAGTTGTGTATCATATACTCGAGGGTTATATTACATGTACGATGGAAGATGCAAAAGTCACTTTTGGAACTAATCAAACGAGTTTCAAATTTCTAAGGAGGTTAGTTAAGTATTAACTAGAAGAAGGATTCTCAATTGATCAAAGTATGAAAATGGTGGAACTTTCAATGTTATTCAGTTACAAGTTCCAATAAGTTTGCAGTAAACTTCATGTACTATCTTTATCCCTCATTGGAGTAATCTTTTTAACTCCTTTGATTTTTGCGACTTGCCCATCTTGGTAACTATCATATATCAATGAAATTTGTTTCTAATTTACAATAAATTAAATAAAATTGATTGGCAGTATGTTAACATTTTGTTCATTTATCAATTGGAAAATTAAGGAGAAGTAGCTAATAGTATTAAGAGTGAGAGAATAATTAAAATTGTATGGGGGAGCTTAGGTTAATCAAATTTACATTTATTACCAATGGGTGATAAACAAGGGGGTTCCAAGAAAATTGAAGCTTAGAATGATTTCTGAAGCAGTTTTTCCTTGAAATTTCTAAAATTTCACTCTCAAACTTTCCAATGTGTTTAATGATTATACTTCACTCAAACATCTTTGAGGCATTCATGATTTTAATTTGGTGATGTGAGATATGTTATGTGATAAGGGGAAACTGTTTTATTGCACATCTCTAATTTCACTGATAAAAGTCATCGAGAGGGAAAAGGGCATGTAATTTAACTTACTTTACTTTGGTTGAAGTACAAAAGGAATGAATAATGAGATCCCAAAATTACCATGTCTGACTTCATATGTTGGCAAATGCTTTACGGTTCCTAATTCGTTCATCTCTCAATGTTAACCTGTTGAAGCAACATGAAATAAACTAGAATTAAAAGAAAATTGTTAGAGAGTTCTTCATATTTCAAATGTAATAGCTTGTTACATGAAACCACTTACCTAAACTAATACACACCATTATTTATGTGCATTCACAAGACTATGAATGCAGAAGTGGTTTTTATATGTGTAACCTCAACCAAGCTACAAGTACAAAACAACGTGACCGCTGCATCTATGGCAACAGCTAATTTCGTCACTCAATATCTTCTTAAGTTGACCTAACAACATCCTACAAGAATTGCGTATCGGTGAAACCTAAAGTGGATCTTTTTAATTTTAGTGGCTCATAGAAGGACTCTCGTACGCTAGATCAGGGATAGCCCTATTTAGAGATCGCATTGTCATAGGAAATATTTTTTAGTTCCAGTATTTTTCTGTCTCTCAAATGGAAGTGCTTAATATAATATTTACGGAAGGTGGAAAACAGAAAGAAGACATATACAAAATCTTATAGCCAGGTAAAGGAATTTCAAAAAACTCCTTTAAAAGAAGGAAGGAAGGGATAAGGAATAAAAGATCGTCTAAGCAATCTTTTCTTCACCCCGATTATACACTCATATACAATAATTAAATAGAAATTCTTAACTAATTAGGATCTAAATAATATTAAATCACATGAATTTTATTTAATTTACGGGCAGATTAAGAATTCTAAAAAATAACAAAATCGAAAATTATTGAAAATTTCACATATCTTCTAATATTATTTCATGTTGGGTACTTCCATTTCACTCTATATCTTTTTCTTACCATGAAAAGATTCAAGCATTTTTCACCTTTAAGTAAAAACAAAAGTATCAGAATATGAGAGATGGAGGTATACCTTGATCATGCACGCGCATTTTTTTTTCAAGTCTACAGTCCTGTATCGATGCTCAGGATAACTCCTTGTTTTCGTTTTATTAATATGTAAGCTTTCTTTTTGCTGTTTTAGAAAGCATTTGGCTTTGAGAGAAAATAGGAGAATGTTTAGCCGGTGTCAGAATAAAGAGAATTATCGCTAATATGCCTCCTCACTCACAATGTACATATTCTTTTCAGCGAAAGGTGTAAGAACCTCATCGTTTCTCCCCAATCATTTTTTTTCTAATGAATTATTACTCTACCAGTCTGACTTTCATTTGACGCGCAATAAAGGACATATGAATGCGGTTTTACACGGATAATACTATACTCCTGACCTTTCTACATTTATCTTAATTCATTGATTTTTTATTTTTCTTATAACTCTTACTTCCATTTAATATGATTTTATTTTACCTCGACTTATGGTTATTCTATTTAATTTTATAAACTTTCTCTTAATAGGGTGAGGAAAAACGTTCGATTTTCCTTCCCTTTTAAGGAGTTTGAAGACGCTTACGTGTGTTTAAACGTTGTAATCTCTTTCTTCGTTTCCTTCCTAAAAGTATGTTAGTGTTTTAGAGAGCAAAAATGACTCTAATACTCCTATATTTTTACGATTTTCACAAAGGTTCTGTAGCTACAAGTCTCCAAAGAAATTTGAAAGATCACTTGTTCAGCAAGGCATTCTTGAAGGGGGAATTGTTTTTGGTTTAAAAATCCTAGAAAGTGGCAACGTGACGACATTACTTTGTGCAAGTGAGGCACGTCTTCTTTAGGACGTTGTCAACGACGAACTCACCTAACACGGGGCTTTTACCAACTCTTAATTTTCTTATTGATTTTTTTCGTTCGTAGTCTTTAATGTTTTGGCTTTTAGAATTCTGTTCTTTTTTATTCACTGCTTTTTATTGTTAGTAGTTTTTCCACATATCTTAGTGAAGCAGCGTTTTAGCCCAAACATGCAACTAAAACTACTATTATGAATGTCTTTTAGAGCAAAAAAGATTACTTTGACCATGGTATGTCGATGACCATTAATATGTCTTGTTGTATCAGTAGTGCATTCTACGAAAATATAGATATGGCCTTGATTCATAAATGGAGCATGATAGTCCTCTATGACCCAAATTCATGAATTGTGAAAACCTTATCTTTTTTTGATTTTTGAAATGAAGGGGTCAATGTTCTAGACAATGTTGTATTTAGCTGGTCGCCTCCTTTATTACCCCCCCTGGGTGCTCAAATTTTCACTAAAACAAAAACCTGCAGGATTTTTTTCTTACAATGAATTAGTTTCATTTTTCATTAAGAATTGAAAACATAGCATCGTTGAAAACTTGAAAGAGGGATCTGTTCTAATAGCAGAGCCAAGCCAGGAGAAAAAGCTTATAAACCTAAGCCAAAAAAAATTTCAAGAAAAATAGCCAAATTAAAAACCAGCAAAACAATAAACAAAACCAAAGGATTAATCAGGAAAAAATTGGTCCTCATCACTCTCTGTTAGTGCATGGCAAAATGGGCTTGACGCTTCGAGGTTCGGTGAAGCACAGATGAAGATTTTTCTCTTTTCCAGGCATATGGCATATTCGAGCGTTGTCCTCTGATAACACTTTTTCCAATTTTATGTTTTATTTAATGTGGCTAGAATATGAAAATGGTTTTTTCCTTTTCTTTTTCCTTATTTCTTTTTTCTTTGAACATATGATTACAATTGCTTCGTGCTGTGGTATGTTTTTGCAGTTGTCCATTTCCTCTTTCTCTTGTTGGTATATTACCAGTGATTCACATCATGATCTTGACTGTTTAGCCTATTCATTTTCATTTCGATTTTCATGTTCAGAATATGTTCTTGAACAGATGTACCCTCCTCCATTTTGTGAGTTAAAGATGCACTTAAGAGCTTTATGCTTGAGCTGCCCATACGGTTGTCTGATGTTTGGAAGGTACTGAAGCACACAACGGAAGCGACGAGGATCAATAAAGCACTCTAATGATTAATTTTGGCAGAAACGGAAAACATGCTTAAACATAATTTAATGGGTTTCAAGATATACCTTTGAAGAATCGTTGAAATTCTTGATTTCAAACTGTAAAATTCTTTCAAATCTTTATTGTAGACCACCACAGATCTTCCTACTTGTTCTCTCTAGTGCTCTAGATTGAGTTATAGACGAACTCTATAATAATTAAAAGCTTGACAAACCTCAGTTAATCACCGCGCAATATATTAGAAAGAAGAATTGGATGCTCACTTGGGCTCTCTAGTAAACCTACAACTCGTGTAAGATATGGCGAGCTTTCGTTTTGTCTCACAAGAACGAATTATCTGGCACACGAGTTTGTTCTGACAAAAGCTGTCATTACGTTTAGAAACTTCCAAATAAACGCTTCAACTCTCCAATTTCCTAATATCCTCCTCACAGACCAATCAAATGTCAATAAACAAGTGTTACTGAGTCAGTGACGACAGAGAGAGTTTGCATTGGCATGCGGAATACTGACAATCTCTCCATTAGGCTTGGAGTTATTGTACAGAGTTGAAACGATAGATGTATTGATAATTAGTCTTTGTGAGCCAGTATGACCCAGAATGAAGTTTAGATTAATATATATCTCTCTAATATAATAACTAATTTATTTAACATTTTATCTTTATAATCTTAATAGTTTCTCAGTACACTGCTAAGGATTGGGCATATATTTAATAATTCAACTTCTCTCGTTTTTTAAAATTCAAATTTTATAAATTAATTTCAATCAGTATATTCTAATTTTTGGTCTCATATTACAAATTATTTATATTCCTAAATTATTAAAATATATTTCAATAATTATAAACTGTATATATCAATATTAAAATTAATTTTTAACTCATAGATTATAATCACCTCATTTCATACATACTAATAATTAATTTATCCTATTAAAAAACTTACTAAATTATGTGTTAAATTAATCTCCCAATAATATCCTCATAAGATTAATCTTTATAATTTACTACTAAAGTACCATCACATATATTTTTTTCTGAGTGCTATCGGTATCGTTATCTTATTCTTATCATAATATTACTATTATAATTTATATATATTAATATATTAATATATTATTTAATATAATATTATTAAATAACTTACCGTGGTTTTGAATTATGATGAGTCCAATTCCTTGAAATTTTTTAAAGATGCCCTCCAATTATACCTTGGTTGACACGAATCTAACTATTTGCAACGCTTATCACAAATATAATAAAACATACATAAAATCATGACATACTTTAAGAGCTTAACTCTCAATCTAATCCTCAGAGGACTAGATTGTAGAGGGACATACCTTAAACCTCAAGAACCCTTACAAAACCATTGTGAACTCCAAAATTATCGATCGGCAATGTATTGAATCGGGCGTAATAGAATCCCTCCGGCAATGTTAGTAGGTATGTCAAGGTCAAATCGTTATACATCAACCTCTCAGTATGTCGTTAACCTAATGGTTCACTCCACTAAAGCCCATAGTCGAACTCCCCTCACTGTAGATATATTATGTCCACTCGATATAACCATGATTAGTAAGTCAACCCTCTATAGGTTGTTCGTAATAACGGCTGGGTCAAATCTCTGTTTTACCCCCGAAATTACCTCTTGTTCCTTAAGTCCCCACTGATCCCCTGATGAAAAATTGTTTTGTGATCCAATCAACAAAATGGAGTTCCTCTAGGGCCAATAAGAGGATGGGACCCCTTGTTCAAGACCCAGAATCAGCACTTAAGGGAACAACCTCTCTACTATCCCTAAAGTGGGTAGGAGTGAATTCCATCTTGCACCTTATGTCTCCAATTATCTATCCAGTCTTACCCCTGAAATGGGAGGTTTATTAAGCCGGCATTGTTGAGCCAACCTTCACTAATGCAAATCTAAGGATAATTCCAAATAAACAGGAATTCATAGTTAGCTCAGGATTAAGGCCAAGTTACCTAGGTCATCGCTTTGAAATAGTCAGTCTTAAACAGTAAACAGCATTATAAAGTAAGAGTGACTGATTTCGTGGTCCGATCTTGTACAAACCCTTTTGCACAAGGACACCCCTACTCCTCATGTCCCAACATGAATGAATTAAGATCACTTCGTTTGTAGCACTTTACAACTCTTTGTAACAACTACAGAGTAGGTCGTATCCAATAGTGTTACCAGAATAAGGTACCCAATTTTATTCATATACTATAGATCATTTTGACTGTTTACTCGAACCTGATCTTTATGTCTCCACATAAACCTCAAGTACTCATCCAATAATCAAGGGATTTTTAGGTTTATTGGATTTCTAATAAGCAATACATCTATTCAATAACACCTTATTAAATTTCCAGAATAAGTTCCATTATTTACATACCACTAGTTTTAGCATATAAAACCCAACAAACTCCCATTTGTTTACATACCACGAGTTTTTACAAATTAATTTTCTAATAAAATAAATAAATAATTATTTAAACAATTTAAATAATTCTAATTAATTTAATATCTAATATTAAATTAAATTTTACACAAATGCATCTTCATATATTTAAATCATATTTAAATATATTTTCTCCAATTCCGTTAGATTTTAATTTGAATGTTTCAAATTAACTTATCACGCTACTCTAGAGCTAATCCATTTCCAAGCTAGTAAAGGGACCTCGTGGACCTACAAATTATGGACTCCAACGATCCGAGATTAATCGACTAAACTCATTAGATTGATCTAACCCCCATTCGTTAACTAATGGGTCACTCCACTAAAGCCCATAGTTGAACTCCCCTCACTATAGATATATTATGTCCACTCGATATAACCATGATTAGTAAGTCAACCCTTCACATGTTGTTCATAATAATGGCTGGGTCAAAAATCTGTTTTACCTCCGAAATTACCTCTTGTTTCTTAAGTCCCCACTGATCCCCTAATGAACAATTGTTTTGTGATCCAATCAACAAAATTAAGTCCCTCTCGGGCCAATGAGAGGTCGGGTCCCCTTGTTCAAGACCTAGAATCAACATTTAAGGGAACAACCTCTCTACTATCTCAAAAGCGGGTAGGATTGAATTCCATCTTGCATCCTATGTCCCCAACTATCTATCCAGTCTTACCCCTGAAATGGGAGGTTTATTGAGCTGGTGCTATTTAGCAAACCTTCACCTATGCAAATCTAAGGATAATTCCAAATAAACAGGAGTTCATAATTAGCTCGGGATTAAGATCAAGTTATCTAGGTCATCACTTTGAAATAGTCAGTTTTAAATAGTAAACAACATTATAAAGTAAGAGTGACTGGTTTCATGATCTGATCTTGTACAAACCCTTTTGCACAAGGACACCCCCACTCCTCATGTCCCAACATGAACGAATTAGGATCACTTCATTTGTAGCACTTTACAACTCTTTGTAACAACAACAGAGCAGGCCACATCCAATAGTGTTACCAGAATAAGGTACCCAACCTTATTCATATACTATAGATCATTTTGACTATTTACTCGAACCTGATCCACCTTTATGTCTCCACATAAAGTTCAAGTACTCATCCAATAGTCCAGGAACTTTTAGGTTTATTGGATTTCTAATAAGCAATACATCTATTCAATAACACCTTATTGAATTTCCAGAATAAGTTCCATTGTTTACATACCACGAGTTTTAGGACATAAAACCCAACAGTCTGAACATTCCCCTCAGGGACTCCATGATCTCACGCACAGAGACCATGGGCTCATGCTTCTTGGCCAAGACGTCGTTCAGACTGGCCAAGATGTAAGCTTGGGCATTCTCGTTCGCCCGTGTCCATTTCTCATATGCCTCTTGAACATTTCGTGTGGCGGTTTGAGTTGGAATAGGAGGACACTCCTCCGTAATGACAAACCGGAGGTCATGATGATCAGCATGGTATTAATCGTGTTTTTCCAACTAGCATAGTTTTCGCCAGTTAGTTTGTGGACAGATAATAAAGCTAAAGTGGTGCCTGCCATTTTAAGTTACTGAAAAACATGAACAAATTTAATAAGTCTATTTGCACTACCACTTTTAATATCAACTTTAGGTTTTAGTAAAATAGTTCTAATATATCTTAAGTTAAAAGACATTTATTTTGCAATGATGTCCCAGCGAGGCAGGACAAAAGTCACCGATGGGGTGATCAAGTGCCCTTTTCACTGGAATGAGACATTCTTAACCATTAGACAGAAACAACTCTTGTAACTGACCCTAACAGTCACCATTTTTCGGTCTAGAATTTGTTGACCTTTAATAATTTTGCGTAAGTGTAACCCCTCATTTTAGGCCCTAAAGTCCCGCTCTAATGCGCCCACTGTAGGAAAAAAGCAGATTAGGATAAGAGACTAAAGCAACCCTATCCTTTTTAGGAGATCGAATAAAGAGTCATGCAAAACTGCCATCCTTTATAGGGGTACTCCTAGGGTGCCTCGAGGCAATGAACAAAACATTATCTAACCTAATGAGAGAGACCGTAGGATATGTTGTCACACGTCCCACTCCCACTTACTATGAACATTTTCTCCATTCACCTTGGTATTGACCTACTCAAACACCATCCTTTAGGGGGTCATTCCCAGGGTGCCTCGAGGACGAGGATAGATCTCACAGTGTGAACTTTAGGGAGAAACATCTAGAGGTTTAAGTGAAGTATCATATACCCCAAGTACCTCCCACTAAATGTTCTACCTAGGGATTCATTAACTTAGACAATTCGACTTCTGATTTTATCTAAGTGTGAGTTTAATTTTCTCAAAAACAACTCTTTCTTTTGATACTTAAACAAGTTCGAATCAGGTCCCATTAAACACTTTAACAGACTATCATTAAATTTGCATGCATGCATCAGATCTATCTAATTCACCTTTCCAGGTAGGTTCTCATGTAAGGGTGTTCCGTTTCTGTCAACTTAAATACCCCAGCCTAGATAGAACCCGCCTTGGACAAAAGGTCCCTTATAGATAGATTTGGTACATATTTAATCTTTTATTAGTCAATTTAATCCTATTAAATCGATTAAAAGAATAATCATATATTTTTAATCTCATTAGAACCATGAACTTAGGTCTATCTCAATCAAATTTTAGAACTCTTTTAAAACATGATTCAAACCTAAGTCTGCATGCATGTCTTTCTTATTAATTTTAGTTCTAATTTCCATTATAACTCTTATAAAAGGAAACAACTACATCCACATCGCTAAGCTAGACTAGGTATTTATAACTCTTATAAATTATCCTAAATGTCATACTTCATGCAATGTTCATTCATTAATATATATAACTCTTATATAAATTGTAATGAACCAAGCATACATGCTTTCATACACCCTTATACTATAACACTTATAATATAAAGATGATGCATGAATATGCTTAATGCATGCATATATTATAACTCTTATATTATATGATGCATGAATATACCTTATGAACCTGTAGCTTGAAGCTCCAACGGTACGTGAATAACTAACTAAACTATTTAATCACGATATCCAACACCCATTAACTGTCAGACACTCCACTAAAGACCAACAGCTGCACTCTTCACACTACAGATATATTTCTGTGTCCATTAGATATAACCAATCCGTAGTACGATGACCCTTCACAAATCGCTCGTAAGTACAACTGGGTCAGTTTACCGTTTTGTCCCTGTAGTTACATCTAACTTCTTAAGTACCACTGAATCCTCTAATGAACAATACATCATAGTCCTACTATGAGTGAACACTTCTCGGACCATAAGAAGGTATGGCGCCACATTGTTCAAGCCCCGGAATCAGCTCTTAAGGGAGCAATCTATGTACTTACCCCTACTTTAAGGAAGGAGTGAATTCCATCTTGTGTAGCTGAGTTCCCAGCTCCCCAATCAGACGAATCCCCAAAGTGGTAGGTTTGAGTTAGCAATCTAGCCATTCACAACCCATGCAAATCAAAGGACTGCCCTATAGGCAGGAGTTCCTAACTCACTCAAGATTAAGATCATGTTACCTATGGTCATTCTAGTGAAATGAAGGTCTCTGTCATGAACGACATTATATAACAAGACTAAACATTTCGTGGTCTTGTTTATACAAACTCCTTTGTATAGGATACCCCTACTCGCATGTCTCCACGTGAATAATCAGGATCAGACCATTTGTAGCACTTTACAACACTTGTAACATCTACAAGGTGGGTTGTATCCGTAATGTCACCAGGACAAGGTTTCCCTCCTTTATCCATATACTACAGACCATTTAGGTTATCACTTAAGGCGACGATCCACTTGCATGTTCCACATATATGCTTAAGTTACAACGATAACCAGAGATCTTAGTTTATTGGTTTGTGGTTAATGCAACTAAAATATCTCATATTTCATAGACAATAGTGAAGAAAATATCTCATATTATTACATCACAAAAGTTTGTTCATACACGTGTTTACAAACTACATGACCCTACGAGATTTAGGGCATCAACCCCAACAGGTCTTTAGTGGAGTGCCCGATAGTTAACGAATGGTGGATAAGTTATTAAAGAGTTTAGTCAGTTATTCACATACCATTGGAGCTTCAGCTACAGGTCCATAAGGTCCCTTGGTAACTCAATGGAATCAAGTTGAGAATCAGTGTTTGGGTTAGTTTGAAATGTTCAAATTAACAAGAGAGAATTTGATATTATATGATATAATTAATTAATTAAATTATATATGATATAATTGATATGATGTATTTGATATATTATTTTTGATGTATTCAATATAAATATATGATTTATATTAAATACCATAAAAAGAGAAAAATAACTATGGCTTATATATTACATATGATGTAATATTAAAATTAAAGGTTATAAATATAATATGATAAGTTAGTTATTCTATTTATTTATAATTTATTAATTATATGATAATTGATATTTCTTTTTCTCAATAACCGACCTTGACAGGTGGTTATATACCGTTAAATCACAACTGTGAGATAAAAGGAAATTGATTTTCAAAATCTTACACCACGATAACAAGTTATCAGATTACTAATTGAGAGACCATAGATAGTATCGAGTATACTAGACGATAGCTTGAGAGTATCTAAACAATCGAGTATCAAGTCTATACGATAGACTTCTTCTTCTATATGATTGTTCATCGGTTACTCGATCGTCTACTTCAATCCTTCCCTCAAACCAAAATAAGTTAAAGCCCACAACTCCTGGATTCTCACACCGAGAAAACTAAGACAATCTTGTGGTAGTGTCCAATTGTTCGAGGATCAAGTTGATACTCATTGTTGGTATTCGAGGGAGTTTGAGTTCTTGTTCGATGCATTCGAGTTTAATCGAGGGAAATATGTGAAGAAAGAGTTCTTTAAAGGTGTTGTCTTTCTTTTCCTTTGTATTTGATTCGAAGCATGCTGTAATTTATCGATTAATGCATAATCTATTTAGTATGATTGTAAATGTTTGAGTTCTTTCACAATGGAGTTTGGGACGATCCCATTCCACTCAGGTCCTCTACATTTAGATTTCCTTCACATTGTACATATAATCTATCTCCTTTATGTAGTTCTCGTTATTACTGCATATAGTAAAGACCTGGTTTGGATCATTTGCAATATCACGAAGGTTATTGTTGCTTGGTCCCTGTGAATTATAAAATAATTAGACAATATTTAAAAGGGTAATTGTAATTGGTATCATTTTTAGGAATAATAACCAAATGTATAACATCATTTAAAAAATTGTAAATATAGACAAGTCTATGAGCGATAAACTTCTATCATTGATAGACTCTCAAGTCTATTAGTGATAGACTTCTATTGTTGATAGACTCTGTTGGGATATTTAGGGACACATTTTGTTTTATGTCAATTATTAAGGACGGATGGGTTTGAACATGAAATCATGCGTTTGCTCCCATGCGTCTGAGGTCATGCGTCGGAATGATGATGTGTTAATTTTAGCATGTAATGACCACGCTTTCCTATCACAAGTTTTCTTACGCTTGCGCCAAGTATAACACAAACGCAAGTTTCTCGGGTAATCCAAGGTCGAACACGGGGAGTCACTCAATAATATTTGTGAAGTGATGCATTTAAGGCGAGGAATAAAAAAAATAAAGCAAAGAAAGTTTAAATGACTTATACACTACTCCTACTCCTAGCTAAACAGATTGAGCACTAGGAGGTTTACAATAAGAATAAGTAGAAACACAACAACCAATAATGCATAGTGATGTTTACTATCTTAAATCGCCCGAGTAATCCCAGCTCGTTGCACTAACGCATCACACCTTTCGGTGGTCAGTCGTATGACTATATCTCTATAGTGCATGGTTGCGTTGAGCATAAGATTGTGCCTATCACTAGGAATAATGCGAACCTTGCTTAGTGCGTTCCATCTCTTACCTTCTCAGACAGTTAAACGCAGCTGTTTAACTTATAGAAAAGTAATGCAACATCCCATAGACAAGTGTTGCTACAACCTTTCCCCAAGCAAAGAAGATTAACTCACTATACTCGCACAACGCACACCTCTCGGTGGGTTGCTTCATATGTCCTATCTCTAGGCTACACGATTAAGTGCGATTGACTTTGATAAATAAACGCTGAAGATAAAATATGATAGAAATGAAGATGATGAAAAAGACGGTAATGAAGGAATTAAGATTTGCATTGATCACAAAATATCTTAATATCTCAAGCTAAAATGTAATATAATACAAAGATTAGAATGAAGATGAAGGAATCTGCGTCAAGGCTGTCGGTGGTGCCATAGTTGAATGGTGGAGATGTCTCTCTCGAGCTTTATCTCCAACGAATGCTCCGATCGTCACTCGGTCTGGGTTGTGGAGATGAAGAATTCTCACTGGAAATCTCTTTCAGGCTCTCATCTGTGATCACAAAATTCTACCTCATGTCTAAAAATGAAGGTCTCAAGGGTTATTTATAGAGTTTGGATGCCGATAGCTATAATGATGATGGTATGGCTCACTGCTACTTTTGTCGCAGTATGGGCATTGTCATATCGCCTTATCTTATTGATACTCCCAAGGTATGCGTCCGAGCTTGATTCAGCTGAAGTTATCAACGCGTTCTACCCATCTTGTGATCTTCTATTATGGCTATCACTCCTTGGCCGCAATCTCCATTTGGTCATCGCAATTCACATGCGTTGGACGCATGTGATTACCGCAACTTCCATGCGTTGGACTCATGTGATTACCACAATTTCCACGCGTTGGATGGATGTGATTACCATCTACGATTGCTTAGCTCATGCGTTTGTCTTTGCGATCGCCTGGCTTCAGCGCATGCATTTGTCTGCGATAGCTTATTTCAAACGCATGTGTTTGATTCCTACGATAGCTACAAAATAGACACTTTGGCATGGAGTAACGCATAATATTGGGGTCAGTAAGGATTTAGGTGCTAATTGACGCAAAACTCAATTTTTCGAAAATTCTAAGTATTATCACCGCATTTTCTACTTATTAGCCCTCATGATTCTGAGTAAAAGACTTATAATAACTGGCATTTCTGTCAATTATCAGACTCTTATTAGTCTATCACTGATAGACTCCTACCAATAATATGGTCTATCACTAATAGACTATTTAAATTTAGTCATATTTGTAATTTTTTTTACATTATGTTATAGCTACTAATACTTTGGGTCTAATGTCTATATTTGTAATTGTCCATATTTAAAATAAATTTAAATTAAATATAATTAGACAATATTTAATTATGTACCGACCCACATCTGCGCCCGGACGAGTAATGTAGCACTCTATAATATTGTTATACCAATTGATGCAATCTTGAGTTGTATCCCTATCAAATTGCCCATAATTGGAACCCCTGTTGCAATAAACCTTCTACAATAGTGTCATCGTACTACCAAAATATGTAACTTTTTTAGACTAATCTGCAGTTTTCAAGTCGATGTCATGCAGTAAAGGTTTAATATTGCATTTTGATGGGATATCTCGTTGGAAACCAAATTGTCTGATCACTCTGTCAGGAAAATGTCACTCACCAATGTGAAAACATATGAGAGGATTTATCGTCTACCATATGTCTTGACCGTTTGTACAGAAATTGGGCAAAGTGTCCATGATAGCTTTGTAAGGCTCCCAAATAATTTGAAACATAAAATATTATATTAAAAATATTAAAGACAAGTACATTAGAAATATGTATACAAAATCCAATTAGGTTCAGTATTCATGTACCTGATCAGGTTGAAACAGATCAAACATGTATCTATACTGACTAACTACATGTGTAGCTAACTTAGGTATATAAAATTGGTCTTTCCACTTATATTATTAAATTAATATTTTAGATTTTAAATTAACTATATCAGTCATATAAAAATATTTATTAAATTAAATTAAATTAAAACAACATACCAAGAACCGTAGGCTTGTCCAACTAATTGATCATCATTGACATGTTGGATTCGTGGAGTTATTGCTGGAAATCGTTCCCAGGCCTATAATTTCAGAAGTATTAGAGGCTCAATGATTTTACAAACTTCAAATTTTTTTGTTTTGCATAGTTGTCTATACAGCCATGCCAAACACGCTCCACCCTAAGAATACCGCCCTTCTTCTTGGAGGTTGGCTAACAACGGCAGGAACATCGAGTGCACAAAGTGACTTGATTTGTCAGAAAACAAACTTCCACCCATCATTTGTAGTATGTATGCTCACGTATATCTCATGATAGTTTCCTCATCTGCATGATCAGTAAGCTCACGAAATTGTATCTCTAACCATGTTAAACTTAATCTTGATTCTCTAATTTTATCAACAGGTGGGGTCACACCGAGTAGTATTTGACAAATATTCAGCCAATCATCATGCATTACTCCGGTAATAGGCTCTTCGTCAACAAATAACTCAAACAATACTTTTATGTCATGTAAGGTGATAATACACTCTTCAATAGGCACATGAAACGTATGTGTCTCTGACCTCCATCTCTCAATTAGTGCAGTGATGAGATACCTATCTAACTGAATGAACCCCAATTTTCCCACTCTATAAAATTCAAATGTACGAAGTAGTGATAGTATTCTACGGTGGAGTGCAATAGTGTGATGAACAATCGCCTTTCGACGTCTACAGTATATCTCACCTGTGGTACGATCTTCCCATACAACTGATGATCAATGAATAGATTGATCGTATAAAACATCAGGATCATTCGAACTTGGGTTTAGAGCCATGATCTAAAAAAAAATTATTTATTTCTCAAGTAAAACATACAAATAATGTAGAGCTAAATAAATTAAAATAAAAATATT
This sequence comes from Benincasa hispida, assembly GCF_009727055.1. Taxonomy (NCBI): domain Eukaryota; kingdom Viridiplantae; phylum Streptophyta; class Magnoliopsida; order Cucurbitales; family Cucurbitaceae; genus Benincasa; species Benincasa hispida. The sequence continues at coordinate 72,224,296 of NC_052349.1, forward strand.
AATTACACAATTGAAATATTATTTACACGATAAAAATATTAATTACACAATAAAAATATCAATTACATAACAAAAATATTTATTGTAGGATACAAATATTAACAATAAAAATTCCTAGCTGTCTGGAGCCTGCCTTTGTAATGAATGACATTTCCTTCGATAATGACCTAACTGGTTACAAAACTCACACCATATTTGAGCACTTGGTTCCGTCCAGACCATCTCATTATGGTATCTTTGGTCTACCAGATTTCCTCAACAATGATGGTTAGACATGTAACACAGGCATATTAGATGTGTGATCCAGTAATTTTTGTGTGGTACAGGTTGAAATTAAGGAGAGTAGCACGCAGCATACGTTGACAGTTTGTCACTTGTTACATGAACAATACCACTTGGACCTATTTAGCCTCAATATTTGAACATTTCCTCCTTTAGCATTGAGGTTGTGACATTCGGTTTTCATATGAAACACATTTTCATATTGATCATATAATTGTACTTCATGTTTACTGGACCTTGCAGCACATTTCAAATTTTTTTTCATATGGGTACCTGAATATTTACTCAATTAGTATTAAAAATATATTCGAAACAAATTTGATTACTAAAAAAAATTATTACCAGATGTATTTATCTCGATGCTCCAAAGCAGCTCTTATTTCTTCTCATCTTTTTTCAAAATAGTTTACATATTTGAAAAATGTTATTTGAGCAATAGCATTTATCAGTATCATTCGAGCTCCTTTGAGGTTTCCATTGTTGTAATAAAAAAACTCTGAACATAAAATTTAAATACGAAAAAAATCGATATTATAAGAAATAATAATAAAAAAACAATCCAATTAATACTTTGTATTAAATAACAAACAAAAGGACTAAAATTTTTGTATTAAATTTGTATAAACATCAAACTTAAATACAATAAAAACATCCTCTGAAGCACAAGTACTTCATGTGAGACAAAGGATCAGTATCAGACACGTAACAGATACCGATACTTCCAAATACTTCCCAGATACGTATCTGACACGCGATTTGACGTATCTATACTTTCAGATACTTTGTAGATACATATCTGACACACGATTTGAAGTATTTATTTCTATGTGTACCTTTTTTTTAAGAAAAAAGACCGTAACTCATCTAATCTTTCCCAATCTAAAATTAGGCAACCTATTTAAAAAGGCCACTACTCGAGTCCAAAACTAAAAGGAACAAAAAAATAACGGACCAAACCCTAGACTAGAATCATCTAATCTCTATCTTCACATTTGAATCCCCACAAAGTCCACCAAAATATAAACCATTTGGATATCTTCAACAATAATTTCTTCGTTTATCTTCATACTTCTCTCTCTAATCTTCTCATTCTTTGCAAAATGAGTCACTTTTTTATTGCATTTTATTAACTATTGTACTTCAACATCTTAGATGTTACTTTTTTTTTATTGTATTTCAGTGTTTGTATTATTTTGTTATTGTTATTAACTTGTATGCTAAATTTATCTATATCCTAGATTTTTTTAAAGAAAAAAAATGTATCTTCAACGTATCAGTATTCTCGTTTTTTAGAAATATATATATTAAAAAAATATAAAATAATGACGTATCCTTAGACGTATCCGTATCTTAGTTTTTTAGAAATTGACGAATCATCGTATCCAATCGTTTCCGTATCGTGTAGTCGTATCCGTGTCTATGCTTCATAGAAAACATCGAATAATATACAAAATATAGAAAAAAATCACTCAAATTAGTAACTTTTTCGTTAAAAACAAACAAAAACACTAAAGTCACTTTTGGTAGTCCTTTGATTTTTTGTTTTTATTTTTGTCTTTAGAAAATTAAGCCTATATTATCCACATTTCTTACAATAATTTGCATCTTTCTTAAGTACAATAGTTGAATTCTTAACCAAATTCCAAAAACAAAAATAACTTTTTGGTAGCTACTTTTTTAGTTCTCAAAATTTGACTTGGTTTTTTAAACCATTTGAATGTGGAAGTAATATCAATAGACTTAATTTTCAAAAACAAAAAAATAAAATAAAATGGTTACCAAACGAGACCAAAAATTTTTAAATTAAAAAACAATACTTAAAAAAAT